>NW_024426774.1:42850676-42873348 GCF_017311325.1 Ursus maritimus
AAATCTAATTTCTATCAAAACTTGGGACAATTTGTTATTGTTTGAGCACTATGAGGCATTTTATGCTAAGCATTTGATATGCATATCACTTTCTTTAAAACTCCTAAATCCTCATGAGGTGTGCCCCTCTGCCCTCAGCTTTCAGATGCAGACTGATGTGAATGGACTTTGTCAGGGCAGAAGAGCCAGGGTTCTATCCCAGCACCATCTGGCCTCAGGCCCATGCTCTTCTCTGCTATTCTCGATAGTTCCCCTTCTGAATGACCCATAAACTGCCCCAAAATGAGATCATTTGAAAGAAAAACCAAGAAACTATTTACCAACTTTAATCCTCTATTTTCTAATGTATTTTTAAATTGATTGCTATTTAAATTTCTATTACCATTTCCTAAATTACAGATTAGATCTTGCTTCTCCCCCGTTGGATTGTCTCCCCATAACCTTCAGACGACAGCCGTCATGGCATGATTCCAGACCATCTTTTAACCTGATCTCAAGCTACTTTCCCGGCTGTATGCATCCCAGATTCCCACCACAACTGACTACTGGCCAAGCTCTCGATCACACCTGCTCCTTCATAAACTGTTCTGTGCTTTCTAATTTTCATTCCTCAGAATCCAACTTAGGTATCACTTCCCCTACAAGTGTTCTCCCTGAACTCACAGGCAGAACTAATGACTCCCTCCTCCGTCTCAGTACTGCACATTACTTTAGATTTTGCTTCTAACATTTTCTTTCTAATATCAATTTGCATATCTGATTCTTCCACAAAGAACAATTTACTCTGGGGCAGTGACTCTGTCTTCTTAATCCCAGGTTCTCGGTGTACGGCATCATATATCTGGTACACAAGAGGCACTTAATCAATTGGTTGGACTGAGTGTCCTGGCTTGGGTTGTAACCACGTCTTCCCCAGAATTGTGTTAACCTAATTCATTTATATCAACAAGGTTAAATGTATCTTCTTTTTCATCGTCATTTCCCCTTCCTTCCTACTGTCCCAAGATGTACCTTCCGTTACTAGCAAATCTTCCACTTGCTTCTAAGGTCGTCACGTAAAATACCAGGTCTCCCAGTTAAATCTGAGATTCAGCTAAAAAGCAAATAAATATTTTCGTATATATCAAATATTGCATGGTACATTATACCAAAAATTATAGTTTATATGAAATTCAAAATTTAACTGAGTCCTTTTTTTTTTTTAATTTGCTAAATCTGACCTCCCTATTTTCTTTATAACCCTCCTTAAACCATTATTTGCTACAAGTGACTCACAGTAGGCCCTTCCTCAGTCATAACATAGAGCCTTGCTCACAGTGGAATATATTCGCTTCACAGGGGTGACATAAAACACAACCACAAAGGCCCCCAAATCCTCCGTGGCTCACTGACACTGGTGGCATAAGATGAAAGTAGGGGAAAATGTCTCTGTAACGAACTGACAGGACTGCATGACTGCTCATGCTCACTTGCGGCTGTCCCTACCCTTCAGATTTGACCGTGAGTATGGTCTTCTAGTTGTGCTCATGTACCCTTTCAACCACCTTTCAGGGTCTCCCTCTTGATAAACTTCCCCGGTTCCAGATGGGTGCAGGATTCCCTACCCTGAATGCGTCCCTTGTGGGTAGCAAATCTGCTTATCACTGACTTCTAAGGGGAAATGGATGGGTCTGGGGATTTCTTTCAAGAAGTCTCGTCTGCATTTTTCCTTCACTCTGGAAGGCCATGGGGCAGACACTGAGCCAGTGGCTGCTCCCTGTCTGCACGCACCGAAGAACATTCAATGAGGAAAGGCTTGCTGATTGCCAACAGAGTCAGCAAACTGAGCATTCCAGGGACTGTCTTCTCTCTTAATAACTAAAGAATCACAGTGATGAGTCTCTCATTCCCAAAGACTAGAAATTCACTTGTTAGAAAGGTTTTGTCTATAGCAGTGATCGCCTACCTAAATTTCCGTCATAATGGAAATGTTCTATTCTGTGCTAATACAGGAGCCACTAGACACGTGTGGCTATGGAACACATGTTGACATGTAGTCAGTGTGACTGCAGAACAGATTTTTAAATTTGATTTTATTTTAAATTTATTTTTTAGGATTTTATTTATTTATTTGAGAGAGAGCGCATGTGCACGTGCACGAGCGCTACTGCAAGCCCATGAGTAGGGAGAGGAGCAGAGGGAGAGGGACAAGAGATCATGACCTGAGCTGAAATCAAGAGTCCGCTGTTCAACTGACTGAGCCACCCAGGTGCCTCTGATGTCACTTTAAATTTTAAATTTGAGTAGTTACGTGTATCTAGAGGCTACTATATTGGATAGTGTCAGCTTATAGCACCTCCCCCCAGGGCCTCCATTTCCTTGAATATCCAGACCTCATTACTAGCCTTTCTCATAACCCTTATTTTTATTAACCTGATTACTATCATTGTCCTAATGAGCTATCATTTCTTAGACTTATTATTTGCTGATTATTATGTTAATGTTCTTTATGTAAACGACCTTTACAACAATCTTTATCCCCATTTTATAGATGGGAAATAGAGGTGAAGAAGTACAATACGCTAAGCGAAAGAAGCTCAACCTCAAAGGCCACATAGCGAATGATTCCAGTTATACGATATGTCCAGAGAAGGCGAAGGCATGGGGCCTAATCTACAGAAAGCAGATTAGTGATTGTCAGAGGTCGGGGGAAGGGAAGAATAAGGTGTAACTATGAGTAGCTATGGAGTTCCTTTTAGGGGAATGAAACGTTATAAAACTGGACAGTGGTTGTGGTTGCACCACTCTGATATACTTAAGAAAAAACACTGATTTGTACACTGTCAAAGGGTGAATTTTATGGTATGCAACTTCTATCTTTTTACAATTATTAAAAATGTAGTCGCCTTTAAAATATAAAACATTAAGGGGCGCCTGGGTGGCTCAGTCAGTGGAGCAGCTGACTCTTGATGTCAGCTCAGGTCACCATCTCAGGGCCATGAGATTGAGCCCCATATAGGGCTCCAAACTCAGAAAGCCGTCTGCTTGAGATTTTCTCTCCCTCTGCCTCTGCCCCCTCCCCTCACTCCCACATACACGTGTGTTCTCTCTCTCTCTCTCAGATAAATAAATCTTTAAAAAGATACCTACAACATTGAAATACAGTTTCATTAAATACGTAAATTGAAGTAAAGGTAAAAGATTAAAAATTGAAACAAAACCAGAGGTGAAGTGGCTTATGTGCCTCACACAGCTGGGAGTGCTGGAGACAGGACTGGAAGCAGGCCATCTGCTGGCACCGTCAAATGACTGACATGTGTCTTCCCTTCATTCCTCCCCGGAGTTCAGGGGTGGACACTTCAAAGCCAGGAAGACCTAGATTTAAATCCCTGCTTTACCTCCTAACCTGAGCAAATTATCACTCACTCTTTCTTTTTAATTTTATTTTATTGTGGTAAGAACATTGACCATGAGGTCTACCCTCTTAGCGGATGTTTAAGCATGCAAGATTTTTGACTATGGGTACAATGTTTCACAGAAAATCTCTAGAATTTATCTTACTTAACTGAAACTTTATGCCCATTGATAAACAACTGGCCATTTCCTGCTTGGCACCAGCCCTTGAAAACTACCATTCCACTCTCTGAATCAATGAATCTGATTATTTCAGATTCCTCATATGAGGGGAATCATGTAGCCTTTGTCTTTCTGTGACTGGCCTCTTTCACTTAGCACCTCAGGGTTCATCCATGTTGTCACATACTGCAAAGTTTTCTTTTTAAAGGCTGAATAGTATTCCACTGTATTTATATACGACAATTTTTTTTATAAAATGGTATTGAGAACAGTAGTACCATTGGTCATATGATTGGTCATAAGGACTGGAAATTACACAAAGTGTCTGAAAGAAAACGTTCATTCGGTAAAAAGTACAACTGCTATGGAACTTCTCCACTGATAAAACTATGAGAGCATCTTCTTTGGGATTTTTGGAAGACAGATCCTAGACCCTGGTTGCTGAGGCGTGGATGCCTGGGGCATGGATGGGTCTGAACAGTTTCCCGTCCTCTGTTAAAGCAACTCTTTAAGCTGCTTTGTAGGATTTTGTCTCAACACAGGGCAAAAAGTAAAAAGTTTGCATTCCTTATCTCTAGCCCACTTGTGATTCTAATGCGGAAAACTGGACTTAGGCAGGAAAAGCGAGCTCTTTGGGGGTATTTATCCTTTATCTCCTCTCCAATTGTACTGTGTAGTAGGTTTCATCTGGCCAAGAACCTAGAGAGTCCTTGTGACTTCTTTTTCCTGTGGGTAAAGACATATATATCTTGAGAGTCTGAGTGACTTGCTTAAGGCATTTTGGGACATTTAACTTCTTCTGGGCAAGGAACCAGAAAATTTTCCAGAAACAAGCGATAGAGTCAAGGCTAATCCAAAAATCATAGAGGAGGCAGGGGAGGCATGGCACAGTTTCTCAGCAACTTCCCCAGTGGCTCCCAAGTGTTCCATTTGTTACCACTGTCTTTATACTTGTGGATGAGAGCCCTCTTTGGAAACCACCCTACACTGTAAAACTCTTCTGCAAACAAGAATGGGGAGGAAGGGGCAGATTCAACCTGCTGCCTGGGGAAGCAGCAGAACACTGGTCTTTGTACAACTGTCCTTAATGATATTTGCAATGGTTTAATTTCTCTCTTTAAAGCAAACATCATCTGTCTGCTTCTCTGAGTGATCTACTCTCACTTTTCGGGATGCAGGCTCATTTAACAACTGGCAATCAAACCCGCTCCCGCAGCCACAATGGAAACTGTCGAGGTTCATTACACTGAAAAAATATGCCATCTTTATTTCCGTTCTATTGTTTCCTCAAAGATTAACAATACATATTTTTTTTTTCAATGGCCCATTTTCATGAAATTTCACTAGGATATATTCCTAAACCCCTGATCCAGATGGCGCAACTCAGAGTGAGATCCGTAGTGTGCCTCTTCATCGCTATTCTAGAGCATGGCAGTACTATTCTGGACAAATTCAGAAAAAAAAAAAAATAGTATCACAGATTCAGGAGATGAAAACAATTTGAGATTGAAGAGTTTATGATGGGGGAACTGGGAAAAAGTGCTCTTGACTGAGGTAGTGATTACTGAGGACCTGACAGGAGCTTGCAGGTTTGTTCAAGTATTTAATTGGGTGTGGTGGGTTTCTTGCAAAATCCTGATGGACACTTAATTTACATTTGTTAAAGAAGGCATTAATAGAGTTACCCCTTCAGGTATTTTGGGGAAGCTTCAGAAAAATACGGAGAAACAAACAAATCAAAAAAACAAAACAAAACAAAAAACCAGCAAAAATCTATTACAACTAAAAAAAAATAGTAGGATTAACAGATTAAGGGAGATTGTGGTAGTTTTAAAACATGGCTCCTACTTAAAAAAAAAAAAAGTTTTCCCATTGACAGGGTCCCCTTGGGTACCCTTATGACAGCTCTGACTAATAGATATGGCAGAAGGGGTTCTGCTCTATGTGCAAGGCTAAGTCATTAAAGGCCATGCAGCTTCTGCCTGGCCCCCTTGGGGTGCCTGCTCTGGTGGAAGCCAGCCACAGTTGACAAAGTCCAAGTACCCTGACACCATTGGGTGCCCTGGAGAGACCATGTAGGTGCTCTGGTGGACAGTCTGGCTGAACTCCCAGCTGACAGATGGATCAACCAGAGGAAAGGGTCATCTTGGGTATCCAGCCTTCAGATGGCTATGGTGTCAGGTGGCATCTGCCAGCAACCTCAGGAGAAATCCCAAATGAGAAATGCCCAGTTGAGCCCTTTTCAAACCCACCTTCAAAACTGTGAGCCAAATAAAATGGCTGTAGTTCTATACCACTAGGTGTTGGGGGTAATTCATTAAGCAGAAAGAGTAAGCAGAATAAGTATTAAATCTGCACAGAACTGGGCCCATTTTCTTCTAAATGTTTGTACAATGAGTTCCTTTAGGAAGCTTAGGGAAAAAAAAAAAAAAAAAAGAGTTACAAATGTAAAAGAACTCAGAGGATGGGCAGTAGAATGCTTAAGCCAGCACCAGGAGCGTTTGTAACTAGAGCATAAAATCCAAACTTACTGCAGGTTCAAAGTTAGCCGAGATTCAGAGGTCAGCCAAAACTTTCAAAAGTCTAGATTAAATGATAACTACAATTGAGTGATGGTGATATACAATTTGTTTCACTCCACAATAGCTGTCTTCCTCCTGACTGCTGATTCAGCCTGAGAAGGATGCCCCCACTCCACACCCTGCCCTACCACAAGGTGCCTTTCCAATAGCGTGACTGTGTTGTAATTAGCATCTGCACCCCCTCCCCCAGTACCAGAGATCCTCCAACAGAGGCTAGATCAAGCTATGGGCAGAGCCTTCTGCGGCCCTGACATAGAGCAAAGATGCTTGATCTCTTTACACATGTGACAAAACTTATTATCTATCAAGATTATATAGACACGTTTATTATGTTATACACATGCACACACACTTTCCTCTTTTTCTGAAGCTGAAGAAAAAAAGATGAGCAAGAATCAGTTTTTATCTTCAAAGAGCTCATAGTCTTGTGGGGTAGACATTCAGGAAATGTTATGGCCCAGTGCTGGGACCTCCATAACAGAGGCTGTGAAGAGTCTGAGGGGATCCCAGAATGGCAGGGGGAGGCACCTCAGTCTGCAGGGCAGCCGGGGAGGGGAAAACCTAGGATGTTGCCCTTTCCATGTCTCAAGCCCAAACTGGCTGACTTTTGTAATCAGTAGACAATGAAATGATTTTAACATCTGTATTTTTTTTTAGAATGGTATATATTTTAGATGGTTATTTCCTTCATAAAATCGTGAATATCTTTACTAATCAGCATGCATTTAGCATTTGATTTTCTTTGCAAAAGCACCATTTGTATACCCATAAATGCAAATATTTTGCAAAGTGATGCCCTTTGCATTACACAGCAAAGCATGTAGTTCAAAAAACAAAACTAAACAATTTTGGGCATCTAATGTGTGGTTACTTTCTTTTCCTATCTTATTAGAAAACACCATACTTTTTCCAAAAATGGTTTAAATTATCTACTAACATATCAGTCTTTCCTTTACTACCTATCTTTTTAAATTATCAATAATAAATGTCCTCTTCACAGGTTTTAAATGGGACCAGTAATTCTGTTCCTTCTGAACAGGCCTATGGGATTAATGTCAGAGGCACGGCTATTTAAAGTATTTTTATGACTGGGGCAGTAGGTCCTCTTATCTGTTACCTTTATCCTCCCACTCACCTCCATTATGGGAGTGCACTTGTGCTTGCTCATGCGCTCTCTCTCTCTCTCTCTCTCTCTCTCTCTCACACACACACACACACACACACACACACACTAGTTGGTATATGAAAATCTTCTGCTCAGCACTTAAGAAAACACTGTGACTTTGAGAGTCATGTAAATGAACAAATTATTACTGCTCTTTAAATATTGGGAGTAACTTATTTTATCTTCTTTCCCATCAGTGTCAGAATAGGGAATGGGGAAAAGACATGAGTTTGCATCTGGATTCTGTGATTGACTGCCTATGTGACCTCATTCATTTCTTCAGGCTTCCATTCCTCTGTATAATGGGAAGTCCACCTCAATCATCTAAGGGTGCCATGAGGATTAGATGAGATAATGTGGTATGTTATGTTTACTAATATTAAAGCACCAACAAAGCCATCAGCTTATCTTTCAGAGAAGCCTTAGGAAATTAGTTCCACTGCTTGTGGGGAGCTCTGCATTCAGCCCAAGAAGACTCTAGTTTCAAGCTATATTCAGAGAACAGGACTACTCACCCAGAGTGAGTTTCTTGGGCTTCCACAGAAGAAACCACAGATTTCAAAGCCTCAAGCTCAGTACCAAACTGATCCAGATTTATCTAAAGCTATTGGACATTTCACTGTCCTTAAAGTTCTGTAAATGAAGATTTTAGTCAAAGAGAAGATTAGGTCAATGAAGTCAAGAGCTTATGCCGGGAACATTCAAAAACTCATATAACATGACCCAAATTCCTCTAACCCCATTAAGCTATTATTTATAAAGTGAGTTTTCTTTGATCTAAGTTGATGAATAGGTCATATGGGCATTGTGGCTCTCCCACACTGGACTATGACAGATATCACTAATTTTCCCACAGAGACTAAAATTGACCTCAGGACCCTTCCAACACATTGTATAAATGATTAGAATGGACCCTTTAGAAGTCTTGCCAGCCTTCCTTTAAGGAGAAAAGATACCAGATGAAAGTGGTCAGAAAGGCTCAGTGCAATGTGCCTTCACCTTACTGATGTTTTTTTAACATAAGTAAATTTCCTTTGTCAGTAAAATAACTCTCAATAAGATAAATATCATTAGATTTGGTCCTCAGTAAATTCAGCAGACTAGTTTAGGCCTTGAGACGATTCTCCTTTCCTATACTAGATCAGTAAGTATGACTTTAAAGGAAAAACACATAGATTATCAAAGAACTTACTGCTATTACTTCCAATCCATGAGAGAATTGGGGAATGGCTTTCCTCACACCTGTCCCAGAGACCACCTTTCTGCTAATCTCTCAAATTTCTCCTTATCTGTCCCAGAGACCACCTTGCTGTTAATCTCTCAAATCCACATTTCTAAGAGTAATGCCTCAGGTATAAATATTTTCCAGGGGGTTGAAACTGTCTTATTAAAGATGAAAATAGTGCTTGGAGTACAGTGTTTCATCCTCTAATTTGTTTTATGTACTATTCATTCTATAAATATGCACTATTACTATGGGAACTCATTCCTCTTCAAAGACAAGAATGTACTGAAAATATTTCACAATTATTCTATCCCTCCAAACAAGTCACTTAATTAACAGCAATAACATTAGTCATGTCAGGGGAAAAGTCATTTCGAATTTTTGCTAGGTAATGTCTTTATATACAAGCAGGCACATTACCATAATGTGGCACTTATGTTGGGTGCCCCCTATCCCAAGTCTCATGAATAGAACAAAGTAAATGGATCTTTGTATACACAGGAGTCAATTAAACAGCCTTATTCCTTAACACTTTAAGAATACCAAATATCCTTTTTTCACACCACTCCCATTAAGAGAATTGGAAATACACCATGCAGCTGTTCAAAGTAAAACAAAAAACAAACAAAAAACATTCTGCCTCATTTCTTGCCCTTCTCCATGATCATGAAGAACCAGATATAAGTATCATTAATACTTGCAAATTTTATATATTCTAATTGTATCATATTGTTAATGGCTTTTTTTTTTCATTTTACAAAATATTATGGAGATCTTTCCCTGTAGATAAACCAAACTCTACAGACCATGTTAAAGAACTGTACTACATTACATTGTGTGGACTGACTATAATTCACCCAACCAATTTCCTGTGATGGACCTTTAGTTAATTTCCAATTATTTTTTATCATAAATATCCTTGTCAATGTACCTTTTTTGGTACATATATCTTTGACTCATTATCTGTATTATTTCCTTAAGGTAAATTCCTAGAAATCGAATTGCTGGGTCAAATGGTATATATGTTAAATATTAAGACATTTAATTGAATTGTGCCACACAAAACTGTTAAGATCATAAAATCCTGGCAATATATGAAAAAGCGCTAACTCATTCACAGAAATTTGGGAGTGATTCTCAACCCCGCCACTGGCCAATGGGGCTTCTATGGCAGCCTTTGGGATGCACCCATATGGTATTACACAATCTGCTGTTTTTCAAAAAGAAGGACCACCAACCTGGGTCCAACACTGTAAATAGTAGAGTTGATCTGAACAATGGTGAAGGTGGCAAGGGGGTTTACATGAGCACCTTATCAAAAAATCACATAACCAGATGACCAAGTGACCAAGAAAAACAGGCAGGACCTGAGAGATGTCTCTGCCATCATCACGCTGTGTAGCTTTCAGAGTCATTGAACCTCTCTGTGCCTTAGTTGATTCATTTGTCAAATATGAATTAGATCTGCCCACAGTGTTTTCAGAGTATTGAAGAGAGAAAGAATAGAAAAATGCTTTTTGGAAAATATGAATTTTTTTTTTAAAGATTTTATTTATTTATTTGACAGAGATAGAGACAGCCAGCAAGAGAGGGAACACAAGCAGGGGGAGTGGGAGAGGAAGAAGCAGGCTCATAGCGGAGGAGCCTGACGTGGGGCTCGATCCCGGAACACCGGGATCACGCCCTGAGCCGAAGGCAGGCGCTTAACCGCTGTGCCACCCAGGCGCCCCATGGAAAATATGAAATTTTTTGAATGATATTTAGGAGTCCAGAGAGGGTGATATTTGGCATTAAAAATATTAAAGTTAGTAGATAAAAAAGTATAAAATGATGTAAGATGTGACAGTTTGGAATCAACCTGACATGCTAGAAGCCTGAAACTTGCCAAAAAGATCCAACAAAATGCTATCAGTTTCAAAAGTTCAGTTCCATCAATGCTTAAGCAAGTGAATTGAAAAGCTTTGACATGAGAAAAGATCAACAAGCATCCCACATCTAGATAATTTTTATATATTTTATTGTTTCTTTAATTTTATTGTTCATACCAAGTTTTCAACATATGACAATTATGATTAAGGGTCTGACATGAAGTTAAAATAATCTCACTTTTACTATGTTTTTTTAATTTTTTAGTTACCGCTGGATATGTGAAATTACCAAACAAGTGAACTCTTTGTTTTCTTGGCCACTTCAGGCTAAGAAGCATGCTAACACATTTTATTGAACTGAGAAGAAAAGAAGCTTCTGTCTTTCTGGTGCCTTTCCGTTTTCAAACTCCAAGTATAATGCAGAGGAAAATACATCTTCTCAGCAATGAAGTGACAGAAGACAATGAACACAGGAATAAAAAACCAAAAGGAAGATCAAGAGAGCTGTTGGGAGATCCCATTAGAGGCTAAAGCAGGAGTGTGAAAGTTTAAGGACCAACATCTCAGATTTATCCCCATTTGAGTCAGATCAAAGAGGGGTAATAGGTCAGCTGTCTCTCCCAGGTCCTTGGTTTCTTTAGACAAAGCTTTTGTCTCTGTGTTGTTCAGGTGGAAGTCAGGAGAGGGTCTGACTGGAATTCTATCCCTTTTGTCTGAGGTCACCTAGTGAGCCACACCCTCCCACAGAACCATACGCGGAGTGACAAATAAAAAAGAAAGTCTACTGGAAACTGCCTGCGGGATTTAACACTCCCCAGCCATTCCTGTTTCAGCCAAAGTAAAGTCACTCTAGTCTAGACTGTCCAGCCATGTGGCCACCTCATCTCTCACTGGTGCCTTGGGAACCTGTCATGCTTCCAAAACAACAGTTGCAGGAAGGGGGTTGAGGGGAGCATTCTGCTTATCTCCCTCACTGAACAATGGATAACCTTTATTCCTCAGTGCCTGTCTACCCTGGGCTTTGGAGAGGAGATGGTTATGAACACTAGGGGTTTAAAATGTAACACATGCCTAATCCATTTCCTAGAATCCTATTCTCCAAAACTGCTCAGGTAGGCATCTGGCACTCCTTTCCTGCCACTTCCCTCCTGCATCATCCATTGTCTCTGGTCCCTCTATAGCCCTAGACAGCCCCATGCACACTATTCCCATCCCCATTCTGGCTCAGCTACCCTGATGTCTCTCACAGCATCTTCTCCCTGCACTTCCCAGACTTGAGGTTATCTCTTCACACTATGGAAACTTTGGCTTGAATATGTTGATACAATAATACCAAATCTCCCATGATAGGCACTTTTGATTCAACCTAAAAATGTCCTATCAGCTAGAGCGCTATAATTCTTCAGATTCACCAATGATACTAGAATCCTCAGAGCAACAGGAAGCTTGGGGTAAGAATGAAACAAGTCTTGTGTTTGTTTTTATTTTTCAAATTATAAAAAGCCCTTCCCCCTCTCCTTTTTCATCTTCTCTTTAAGAAGAATACTATAATGATGGTAATGTGTTTGCTTCTAAAGGGCAGACATACTATGCTGGCCTCAGACTAGCAGAGTCTTGACCCTCTGAAAACTCTCCATCAGAGCTGCCCAAGGCAGCACCAGATGCAGTCCAACCCCCTCCGCCCCCCCATTCAGGTTTCTTGGGGGCAGGGGCTGGGGGCAGGATCCAAATTTTGCAGTCTGAGCAGAGTCAGGAGTTAGTTTTTATTTGGATTGTTCAAGATAAAGTTGCATGAGTGAAGAGGAGTCAATGTCATATACTTATTCATGTCATATGTTTATTCATGCCATCCCAAAATTATCTTTTCCTCAACTCTTCTAATAATATCAACAAATATTTAATAAAAATGCATTATTTTCCAGACACTGCTGTAAGTCATCAAAAAGGCTTATTCTATTATAATGAAAACTCTTAATTGATTCTGATTTCACTAGTACCAAGAATGAATTTGTCAAGTTCTTCATGTCCAGTGTTTCATAAGAAAAATCTTTTATTTCCTTAGTCACCAAAAAGCAATATGTATAAAGAAGATAGTAAGCCCAAATTTAAGTTAAAGTAGAAAAAAAAAACCCAATATTATTAAGCCATTAATACATGCCCAGCCCGTGTGTGTGTGTGTGTGTGTGTGTGCACACGTTATCTCATTTAATCTTCATAGCAACCTCAGGGGTGAGTGTCAGGGCATCCCATAAAACCATGGAGCTGTTGTTTCCTCCTAGCAACTGTACTTGCTTCTCCAGAAAAACCACAGAGACTAGACATTACTCAGAGTTCTGTGTCACATTATCATCCTATTAACGTCATTAACAATTTCCTCCTCAGTAGTCAACAAAAGAAGGATCGCTTGCCTTAGAGTAGTAATAAAATTACCAAGCTATTATGATGATGCAGTAACCAAGAATGAGTTCAGAAAGGGGGATCGTTTTTTGTTTGTTTGTTTTGTTTTTGTAATTTTAGTGAACTGACAACACAATTAAAAGGACATGGTTACTGACATGACAAATGAACAACTTTCTAATAAGAAAATTTACCTTATTGTGTTAAGAACAAGATCATGATTTCTGATACCACTGTCTTCATGCTCGAAGTTTCCCCTGACAGGATTACTGTGTTAGGGTCCAAACTAAAATCAAAGCTAATGTGTGACCCATCTTCCTCCACCCTTCCATATTTCTATAGTAAGTACAAAATCTGAGCTAGGAGAGTTACCAAAAGAGAAATTAGTCCATCCAGCTTACGCCTTCATATTCAAATCTTTGACTTCACAGTAACATGCATTCCCCCTTTTCCAGTTCCGTACTCATTGTACACGTTCCACCAATGTCTAAAACGAAACTTTTCTATGTCTCCATGCTCCTAAAATAGACTCCCCAGTTTAAGCCCTCGCCCTTCCCATCTTTCTAACTCATTGGTTTGTCACACAAAGGCCCTAAGATTTTTCTCCCCTTCCCCAAACACTCCTAAAAACACACCTTCTAAAGGAATGAGTAAGTAAGACCGCATGCCATTCTCCTTTGTGCATGTCTCTGTGTATCACAGATGTCACAGTGGTACTTATTTGCTCCTCCATCGGGATCTAACCATGAAAAGCTCCTTGCCATCAACAATGTTGCCCTGGCTTGTGTTGATCTCCTTGGGTGTTTGTACATATATAGTGTCCTAATCCTAGAAACATACATCTATTCTCTCTGTCCCTCTCACTCTGTCTCTGGGTCTGCATTCATTTCCCCCACCCACCATTCCCTCTGTATTCTCTTCCATCCCTGCCATGTCCCAGGCTCCTAGCAGACTGTTGCACGAGTTCTATCAAGCACTCTGCTAGGGTTGGGTGACCCAAGGCTGGTGGGAGGGGTCATCAGTCCCTCAGACTCTGATTTAGACCCAGCCTTCAAAGCACGTTGATGAGACTGTCATGTGGGAGGGAATCAAAAGACTTGCTGTGGCTCATGTAGATTACATCTATTGCTTTTCTCCTATCTCTGTGACCTGTCATTCTGTCATAGGAGGAAATTGAATTGGCCCACACGATTTTCTCTTTACAATACCATGCTGGTTTGTACCCAGTTCCTCAGGTTTCACTGAGAGATGGAAAATTGATTGCTAGATGCTGTGTTTTGGTGTCTTCCTAGGCACTGAAGGTGACTGATGATTTGATACAGGTGGAATTCACTTTATCCAGTGGCTGTTTCTCTGAGCACCTGTGCAAATTAAATTTTATACAAATTGGATTTTACTTCTTTGTTGTTCTGTTTTTGTTTTTTTAAACATTTGATTTCCGATTAAGTCTTAATGGTCTGTATCTCTTAATGTTTGAGATGTAATGTTACCCTCTTTCAATCCTCAGGCAGTTCGGCCCCTTTGTTAATGAGCTATTAAAATATATATATAAATAAGTACATTGGGCGAGCTATAATAAATAAGAAATATTAGTAGGTGCTAGGCTGTCAACATTATTTCCTAAAGTTTATATAGAGAAGGCAGAGCCCCTTCTAATAACTACTATTTTGTGAACACTTATTATGAACCAAATGTCTTGCTAAGTGCTTTACGTGCATTTTTTCTCGTTTAATACTTCTAATGCCATTTTAGGTGCTAGCGATTATCTCTATTTTTAGGTGATGCCACTGAAGCCCAGACATAATATATAACTTGCCCAGATTCATCCAGACGTAAGTGGTAGAGACAGGCTTGGAAACCTGTAAATATGAACATGTGTTATTTTCCTTTTTTTAACACAAAAGGAGGCCTATTAGACACATTCCTCATCTTGTGTTTTCTCAGAACAGTATATTTTGGAGATCTATCCAAAACAGCTCATAGAGAATAGCCACATTGTTTTATGTTTTTGTTTTTCAGTTACACAATATTCATTTGTACAGATGGACTATATCTCAACCATTCCCCTAATTACAGACACTGGGTTTCCCCCAATCCTTAATATTGGGGAGAAAAAGAGATAACAATAATAAACTTATATTCTCAGAGTGGTATAGGCATTTGAAATTTTACAATTTTTCCAGTTTTTTTACAAATAGATTTTCACAGAGTTTGTACAAATTTATGCCCCTCCAGCATTGTATGAGAATGTCCATTTCCTTATGTTCTTGCCAACCGAGTGGGTCATCAAACTGAATTTCTGCTAATCTGATAGGTGGAGGGGGGTGGGGATAGTATCTCAATGTAGTTTTAACTTTTGTTACTTTTATTAACATGAGATTGAACAATTTTCATATGTATTTCCTTGTCAATGACTATTTGTTTATATTCTTTATCACTTTTACTGGTTAGGTCAAAGCTCTTTTCCTTTAAAATTTCCAGACACCCTTCTTATATGAGGGAAATTAGCCCTTTGTCTATTATAGGAGTTGGAAATACTTCTCCCAGTTTATCATTGGTCTTTTGACCTTTCCTTCCATGCAGAAGGTTTTTATTTTCATATAGTTAGATTTATCTTTTTCTTTAATAACTGATTGATCTTAAGTCATAGCTTTAAAAAAGGCTTTCCATTCCAAAGTTAGAAAGGAATTTGATGTTTTCTTTCTTTTTTTTTTTTTTTTAAAGATTTTATTTATTTATGTGACAGAGAGACAACCAGCGAGAGAGGGAACACAGCAGGCGAGTGAGAGAGGAAGAAGCAGGCTCCCAGCAGAGGAGCCCGATGCGGGACTCGATCCCAGAATGCCGGGATCACGCCCTGAGCCGAAGGCAGACGCTTTAACGACTGAGCCACCCAGGCGCCCCTTGATGTTTTCTTTCAGTCTTATTTGTGGTTTCATTTTTTTTTAAATTCCAAACTTTGCTTTGTTTGCACTTTTTATTGGTGTATGGTTTGAGATATCAATCCAACTCTAATTTTATCTATTTTTTTTTTTTTTAGACTACTACCCTATTTATTGAACGATCTCTTTTTCGTCACTGATTTGAGATGGTACCTTTTTCACACATTGAACTTCCAAATGTATTTGGATCTATTGTCTGTAATTTCCATTCTTTTTCAGAAATCTGTTCATTTATTCATATGTCCACAGCAAACTCTTAATTCCTACACACCTTCCCTGATCTTCTTTTTGGTGCGTGTACATTTTCTAATTTTTCTTGCACATGAACTCTTTCTTTCTTTCTTCTTTCTTTCGTGCATGAACTTTGGAATAGACATGTCTGATTCTACAAATCTGGTGATCTTCTTGTGGGTATCAAATTGCATATATAAACTGACTTTGTGACATCTGCCATCTTTATGCTACTGTGTCATCTTATTCAATCATGTGGTGGTCCTTCCATTAGTTTCAGATGTCCTGTGTGGCTTTCAGGAATGGTGAAAAGTTTCTTTATAGGGGTGATAAGAAATGTTTATTTTCGGGTATTTCAATTTTTTGTATGTTGCCATTTTAAATTTATGTTTTTCGACAATTATGTCTTCTAACCAGCTATTTCGTGGAAGGTACTGATTTTTGCAGATGAATTTCATACACTGGTACTTCACTGAATTTTGTTTGTACTAATTGTTCAGGTATTAAAGTTTTGACTCAAGATTGATACATTTAATCACATCAGAAAAGTATCCACGTATTCTTAGGCTGACCATTTTTTTTTTAAATCAAGAATGATTGCCGAGGGGTGCCTGGGTGGCTCAGCCGTTAAGCGTCTGCTGTAGGCTCAGGTCATGATCCCAGAGTACTGGGATCAAGCCCCACATCTGGCTCCCTGCTCAGCAGNAAGCCTGCTTCTCCCTCTCCCACTCCCCCTGCTTGTGTTCCCTCTCTTGCTGTGTCTCTCTGTCAAATAAATAAAATCTTTAAAAAAAAAATGCCAAATTTTGACAAATTTTCATTTTAGATAACTGATATGGTTTTTTTTCACCTTTATATAAGTACGACAATCTGTATCAATATAGTCCTTTGTATTGTTTCAAAAAAATCCCACCTCATCAAAGAGTATCATTATTTTAATAGGTGGCTCCTTTTTGTTCAGTCATATTTTATGTACGATTTTCTTAATGGTATTCGCACGTAAGAATGTGGTCAGCACGAGTTACAGGCTGCCATGTGAGGGTGAGACCCCAGCTGCAGAGCATGTACTGTTGCTGGTGCCCTCTGAGATCTGCTGCCACACGATCCCTCTGAAATCATTCTCACGCCTTCCTTCTTCTCCCAGGCAACTCTAGCTCCATTTCAGCTCTGACCTTCCTTCCAAATGCCTACGAAGTCTATGAAGTTTAGAGACTGTCAAGGAAAAAGAGGTTAACATTTTTCTTTCTTCTTGTGGTTGTGTGATTTCTAAGAGAAGAGACACGTTGTCATCCACAGGCACCTTCAAACCAAATATCCTCAAGGTTCACTTTCTACCTTTAGAAGAAATGCGGTCTATTTTTATGTCCCACTACCACAATTACATATAAAATCACTGTTGTTATTCACGTATTTGCTTAAATCCCTTCTATTCCAGAACGCCCTTAGTTACCATCTGTAAATAGCTGCAACTGTACCAGTCAGAATTATTCAAATCTAACAATTTTCTAAATGGATTTTTTAAAGTACATTTATGGCTACATGTGTTGAGTTATACAGTAATGCATGTAAATGTTTTCATTATAAAATATTTAAACAATATGAAAATCTATAAAATAAAAAGTGAAAATCTCCCTTAGCTGCCATATTTGCTTTCCTCTCCAGAGACAAAACTGTTAACAATATGTCATATATACATATATATTTTTGAGGCTCTGCTGTTTTGCACTGTTATATATTTGTAACATATACAATTTTTTTTAACAGACGTGGAATCCAATGAACATTTTAAAGTATGCATTATTGTACACATTTGTATGTTTGTGGGATAGATGTCTACAAATGGCATTATTGGGGCAAAAATATACACATTTAAAAATTTTTATAGATATTGTTGTATTGCTATCCAAAAAAGCTACAATAAACTTCCTATAATTAAAATAGCTACCCTTCCACATTCTTGCCATCATTAGATATTATAAATTTGTTTAATTTTTGTTATTTTCAGTTTGCATTTCCCCTATTACTGAGGTTGAATACATCTTTTTATGTCCATATTTCTTCTCTAGATATTCTTTCACACTTCTATCCATTTTTCAAATTTTTATTGAATACATCTTTTTATGGCCATATTTCTTCTCTAGATATTCTTTCACACTTCTATCCATTTTTCAAATTTTTATTGATTGGTAGTTCTTTAAATATACTTGAAATTAATCATTTGTCTGTTACATAGGTTATAGATAATTCCTTCCAGTACATTACTCAGTTTTTCACTTTAAATTCAGGAAACTGAAAGTTTTCACTTTTATGAAGTCAAATCTCTCCATTTTCAATTTCTGGCTTCTGGTTTAGTGTGTTTATTTGATTCTTGTCTAATTAAGAGAACAAAATAGAACTATACCTGCTAAACACTTCTGCCAAATTCTGTATCCAGCTTTGCCTTCCTGGCTTTGAGGACTGAGGATGGTGAAGGAAGTCTTGACACCCAGAATCCCTACAGTGGTGAGAGCATTACTACCCACAAACCCTTTGTTGTTAACTGAAAATCTTGTTCAAGGGCTTCTAACTTCCACTCATGTACATATCCTCCATCACTGCATCATCAAATTTGAGTCTGACTAAAGATTGTGTGGGGTCATTATGCAGAACACAAACATTCAGTGTCTAAAATTAAGGAGAATTTGAAATGGAAGCTAGTCCTAGTACATTCTGCAACACAGGATTTCTTTTCTTTCTTCTTAACAAAAATTATCATTTCAAAAATGCGTGTTTGTGGATGGAAAACAGCACCTGGGTTATGAACTGAAGATGTTAAGTGAATTACAATTATATCATTAATCTGAGTTTTACTTCACTCCTTGTCTTCCACTTATGTGTCTTTATTGGTTTTCTAAGCTCCTTTTATCAAAAAGCATGCTGTCTCCAGCTTGTGGTTTCCAATCTTGTTTGCCCAAGACTGGGCAGTTTCTCTGTGCATGCCTTGGGGACTTAGCCCAATTATTGTCTTTTCTTATGAGCTTCCCATCGGCCAAAGCCAACACTGGTGTGACGGGCTTACATCATGCTAACACAATGGCCCATTGCCTTCTTTCCTTTGTGGAAGATATTTTTGCTAAGTTAGCCTGTGGCCCAGGTCTTTATGTTGAGAGAAATCTACATTCCTTCGAGTTCTTCATTATTAACAAGTTCTTTCCTTTAACACCTGTTGTATACTGTAATGTGTTGTTACGCTCTGCCATGTGTACATGGGTAACACTATTCTATAAACAGAGCACAGACCATGATGCACTTATGTATTCAGTATCTCACACCTTCTCTCAGAACACTGACCTAGGTAAAAATACTTAGAATCTTAACAAATCTTAGTTTTTGAATTGGAAAAATATGCCACGCTGTCTTAAGTTTTTTCTTCCTATCTTTCTGCCTTGTGTTAACTTACAACTCAGTAAGCCCTTCATCAAGAAATGTACATCTAAACCAGACCCTTGGTTCTAAATGTTAATTAACTTTTTTTAACTCTGAAGAAATGCCCTAAAGTTCTTTTTCTGTCATGAAGCTACGAGACCCCTGAGAGGAGAGTCAGTGCAAGGTCTCCAGAGATGTAAATTTGTAATTGAGGCTACTGAACTCATGCACGGACACTAGTTCCAGCCTTCCCTTCCACCCTCCCTGCACCTGCGGGGTGCTAACCACAGAGACCATCGTGGAGAAAGAAGCAAGTTGCACATTTAAAATCTAGTGTCAAACTACCTGGGCCAGAGGCCCAGTCTAGGATATGGGCATGTCTGAGGGGTCATGTCTGTCTCTCACAGCCAGCATGGCTTCTGGGAATGAATAAGAAAAAAAAAATAATAATAAGACATATTCACAAAGAATGGGAGTATGAAAACTTAGAAAAAAATGTACCGATGCTCTGACAGTTCTCCATGTTTGAAGTTTACATAGTAGTAATTTCCCTGACATGATGAACTCAAAAAGAAAGGTCCTGGTAGCCTACATTTGAAGGCCCCAAGGAAGGAAGGAGCTGTGGGAAATGCTATACTACTTGATATCCAGGTTTGCTGGAAAAGCAACCCATACAAATAAGCAAAGGTACATACCAGTTGGCAATAAGGCATAAGGAACAAGGGAGGAATAAAGACCAGCTTAGTACCAGAGCAAGAGGGAAGGCAGATGAGTGATGGCTGAGCTTTAACTGGCAGGGGCCATCTCCACCCAGGCTCACTTCAGGTACCAATCTTAAAGTCTAGGCTTTTCAGGATATTGTTTCATTGTTTGGGGAAAAGCCATACATGACTGACAGAGCCTTACATCATCTCACATGAGGTGACCAAAGAAATCTATATTTCTTCTTGTATCTTCTCCTGTTGGTTTACATGGCTAATAAGACTCCAAAGAGATAGGAGAAATCCAATCTGTTCCCTGACCCCTCCACATCCAATGCCACTCAAGTCCAAGCTCCCACCCTCTCTTACCTAACTGGGTCAAACAGCCTCCTCTCCGGTCCCCTTGATTTCCTCTCCTGCCCCAAGCACATTCTGTTCCCCACACAGAAACCAAATGATTTTCTAAAAACTTAAGCCAGAGCACATATCCCTGTCCAAAGCTTTCTGACATTTTCTGAGAATACCGAAAGACTCTAACCACAGTCTCTAAAAGGCCCCATGTGAGCTGGCCCCCATGCACCTGTCCACCCTCATCGTTCACTCCCTCACATTGTGTTCCAACCACATGGTTTTCTGTCTGGTTTTTGAACACACCAAGCTCAGGCCTTTGCACTGGCTGCACCCTCTGCCTGGAAAACCTGCTCCTTCATCTCCAGAGGGCTGATTCCTGCATATCCACATGGTCTCAGTACAAAGTTTACATCCTCAGAGCAGCAGGCACTGACCACTTACTCTAAAGTAGGTTCCCACCTCACCTCTGGCACTTTCTAACTCAACCTACCGTTATTGTCTTTATATCATTTACATTTTCCTGAAATTACATGGTCCATTTGTTAGCTTACTGGTTTGTTGTCTGCACCTCCCACTCCCAACCTGCCTCCTGACAAGCACAATTTTTGATCAAGCAGGGATCAAACTGGTCTGATTTGTGGCATACCAGAATAGCGTCAAATACATAGTAGGGGCTTCACAAATGTTCTTGAATGGACATTTCTGAACACATATACCAAGGGGGTGTATTTATTTTACAAAAGAATTGTCCCCAGAATAGTGTTTTCAATTGTAAACAGATGCCTTTAAAACAGCATTACATTTATACTTTGTACTTCAGCTTCCTCGTCTATAAAATAAGAATGGGATTAGATGACAAATAAGGCTTTTATAAATAATTACAGTTCCGTGATTGTGACTCAAAGCAAAGAGATTAAAGCAAATTTTCAAAAGGATGGTTACTAAGTAAAGTAGTGTCCACCTCTATAATTTAAAAAATGATTCATCCCTGTCTGATTCATTCTTAGGGAAAGTTCTCCCTTAACTCTTTATCGGCAGGTTTCTCTGTTTAGCAAAACGGACTCCACAGCCAGCAGCAGTGAACCTCAGGTCAGCCAAAATCGCCCAGGAGTACAAATAATCACATATTTTCCACAAGACCAAAAGGTTAAGTCAGAGCTCTACAGAACGTTTTACCTGTCACTGCACTTTCTACCTAAGAATACCCGGGTCAATGAATCTTTGGGTCAATGAATCTTTGCTATCCATTTCACTTCCCTGCAACTGAATCCATCCTATTCCATTCTCCTCGTTTCTCAGTCCAGCTACACCGGCCTCCCTGTTATTCTGGAAAAACATCCAAATGCTCCTCACTTCAGGTTTTGCACTCGCCTTTCTTCTTCTGCCCAGAATGCTCTTTCCCTGGTGGGTCCTCATGGCTCATTCCATCATCCCCTCAGGTCTTCACTCAATATCCCCTCCTCAGTGAGACCTTTCCTAGACACCTTATCTAAATTGCAAACATACCCCCAACTCACTAACAACAACAACAATAAAAAGATGGCTCCAAAGTCACCTTTATGAACCTTTCTCTGGCAGAAGAGGAGGTAGCTATTCCTTCCTCTATGTTTCTACATACACTTGCTTACATGCAACATGTTCTCTCCTTCCAACATGCATGCTTCTGCTTCTGTGGCCTGAAGCCCCTTGCCCCTTCTCTACATGACTAACCTCACCTCTGGCAAGACTTAAAGCAGGTGTAACCTTTCCTGAGAAGCCCTTTCCAAACCCCTATGTTGAGTAAAGCTCCTCCACATGCAGACTCAGATCTGGGTGTTGTCTGACTTTATTTAAAGGGCCTCTTTAGGTACCCAACACTCCTAGGAAGCAGCATTCTCCTTTATTCATATTTGTACTGCCTATCCCAATCAATCAGTATTAACTGAGTTAAATTATATGTCTATGGCATCAAGCAATATATTCTATTTTAATTATTTGTAAAATATATCCCACCACATCCTAGAAAACTCTAAGACCTCTGGGGACAGGGACTATGACTTATAACTTTGTAACTCTGAAATGTCTGGCATACAGTAGGAGATCAATACACATTTCTGTGGTAGTGGATTGCAGTCCTGGGTTTCTTGGTATAGTAATTTGCACAAAAGTGTGTCATATACTATTAGGAAGTACTTTATCTGCAAACATGCACACACAAAATCTGAAGCAATTGAGAAATATAGTGAGAGAGAGGGAGAGAGAGAGAGAGAG
>NW_024426774.1:42873358-42956082 GCF_017311325.1 Ursus maritimus
GAGAGAGAGAGAGAGAGGGAAAGAGAGGGACAACCGCACCAATCACTCTGCATTTCAGTTCTAACCATGGCTACAGATGGCATAACTTAAAAAATGGCCTTCAAGAGGGCAGCTCCTCAATAGATATTGTGCCTGTGGTATGGAACTAAAGAGGAATGAAATTTCAGCATTAGGGACTGAGGGCAATCTGGTTGCTCACAGAACAGAAAAGGACAGTCTACTCTCAGAAGCCCTGAAATAAACAGTCTGAATCCACAGTTCAAGGGAGTAATCGCCTGCCCCTTGGCCAGTAGAAACTTTAATTAAGAAGTGATTAGAGAAATAACGGATACACATACACACAATTTACAGAATGTAACTTACAGAACATTTCGAGTGCTTACTAAGTTCGTTAACTAGTAACATTCACCAACAATTGCCTAAGTAAAGCAGTTAGCCAACACTACTGTTCACTTTAGATATTAGAAATAGCAAAATTTTACCATAGAAACAATAAAACAATAGAAAATGGTAGGAGATGCAGAATGTCAATCCAGATTAAATTTGTGAGTTTACCTGCCAATGGTTCTAATTTTTTTTTTTTACCCTCTTGAGAATCCATGGTCCAAAACTATTTCTGCCCAAAAGATGCCCATGTTGCCACATATCTTATAATTCCATGATCTGGATTATGGATAGAGCCTGTTACTGCCTTTGGTGCCTACCAATGGATGAGATCTAGTGGTCACTGGGTTATTATCAAGATTCCAGAATTGTCTTTCCATTTCAGGGGGTTCACAGACTCCTTAAAGGTCCCAACGACCCCAAATCTGGATGATGCCACTGTAAAACCTTTACGACTTTAAGACTACAATGAATATCAAAATTGGTTAAAAGGCTTGTGAATACATACTCTCTGGACCTTGTCTGTTTTGTTTATCTTCTGATGAGAGGTTTTCTTTCTGTCTACACTCCAATCACATTACTAATTGTCCATTTCCAAGAAAGTAGTCATCCTCATGTTGTCTCTTTACTAGGATTTTCCCCTTACTCTCCCTTCTGCATTTCCATTCAACTAGTCAATTCTTTTTTTTTTTTTTTTAAGATTTTATTTATTTATTCGACAGAGATAGAGACAGCCAGTGAGAGAGGGAACACTAGCAGGGGGAGTGGGAGAGGAAGAAGCAGGCTCAAAGCAGAAGAGCCTGATGTGGGGCTTGATCCCATAACGCCGGGATCACGCCCTGAGCCGAAGGCAGACGCTTAACCGCTGTGCCACCCAGGTGTCCCTCAACTAGTCAATTCTTATTTGTCCTCCATTACTCAGAACAAATCCTCTCCTGTGCTGGCTTGTGCGTGAATAATCTTTAATTTCCTTCATAGTACTTATTACCATTATGTATTTACATGAGGTTATTTGAGTGCAGGCTGCTTCTGCAGCACTTGACATTAAGCTCCAGGAGGAAAGGACCATGTCTGTTTTACTCAGCCTTGTGTCTCCAGCTTTGTATCTGCACCAGACATATCAATAAATATTGAATAAATGATATACACAGCATCAGCAAGGTCATATGAACCCACATGACTAATTGTCAGTACCCAAGGGTTCTTACACTGATTTCTCTATATTTAATAAGAGATTTACACTTTGAAACTTCACACTTTATTAAACTTTTTGGCCAGTTTTAATTTCATAAGATAAAGGATAGAAGAGACAGATCTGAAGAGAGAGAACTGCAGAGCTTTGTCTGCTGGGAAAATAGGTGTGGAATATTTTGTTCACCATTGTGAACTGGATAGTACTACCCTCAAATTTTAATAAATACTTTATTATTTTAACATAATGTGAACACTTTTGTGCATGTATGGCACAGATTCAGTAATTAGTTATTTAGATCATGTGACTGTGAAAATTAATAAAGGAAAATCTTACTAAAGTGGACCTGGGATGCTAGAAGGAGAAGCTGGTAGTGGGAGCTGTACCACTTAATGTCAATGACAGAAAGAACTGTCAACTACAGACCCAAGAGAAGACCCAACAGAAGAATCCTCCACAGGAAAGAATCATCCATTACAGGCCCAAACAGGAAAAGATGTATGTTGCGTCTTCTACAAGAAATCAACCACCCCTGCAACTCAGCCCATTAGGAACTGTCATCACCTTGGACTCTTACATCTCTCCAATGGACTTCTGCTCAAAACACCCCTCCCAATTTCCTCCTCCTTCTCTATAAAATAATGTTCCTCTCTTTTGTTTGCTGGACCTGCTTGTGGTTTTGCTGTAGCTTGCTTATCCCTGATTGCAATTCTCTGCTCTTCCTGTAAAATAACTGGCAGTTTTAATTTTAAGGTTAACATTACCACAGTCATTTCCATGGGGAGCTACTAGAGTGTGGAATGAGGAGATCTTTAGGGAAGAAGTTTAGTAAGACTCCAAATCCTCTAAAACTGCATCCAACCGCATACCACTGACCATCTAACCGTCTATCAGCAAGTAATTCAGTAAAAGATCATTGATCAAGTGATTTCAGTTCCAGTATAAAAGCTCTTGTATTATATCAATATGCTCTTAAAGAGAGGAGATTGGGCATTCCCACACTTTGACCAAAGGAAAGTGTTGTTTTTTTTGTTTTGTTTTGCTTTTGTTTTTGTTTTTAGTGAGCTCTGTAAGGACTTTCTCACATGTCACAGGGACGCTGCCTCACTTTGATCGGTTCACAGGATACCAAGGCAAGTAGCAAGCAGATACAAAACTCACAGACCTATGTAAATGCTGTTTGTGCTTTCCACATTCTTTTTTCTCTATTTGTTTTAAAAGGTTGATAATCCGTATGATTAGTCAGAACACAGCAAATTCAGAATAAAAATAAGTTGAGATGAAGAAATAGAAAAATAGAAATGAAAGAAACTTTTTTTTTTTTTAAAGATTTATTTTTCAGAGAGAGACAGCACAAGCAGGGGGCGCGGCAGGCAGAGGGAGAAGCAGCCTCCCCACCGAACAAGGAGCCTGACATGGCACTCAGGGACCCCGGGATCATGACCTGAGCCCAAGGCAGACGGTTAACTGACTGAGCCACCCAAGCATCCCCAAAAGAAACCTTTTATTTAGAAATTAGTTGTTTTTATCTTACTATCTAAAAAGGGGTTCCCTACCTAGTAGAGACAGCCTAATTAGTGGAATAGTGAATATCACCTATCAACTACTTAAATATTGGCAATCATTTAAAAATCAGTCTCCTAGGATCTTGGTAATCATGCTTCTGTCCTTCCCATCTGACCATTTCTGGGTGCAAAATTAGGATGTGCAAAAGGAAAACTCTGTATTCAAAGTTACCTGCCAACAGGCATGTTTTTCTACCTTCCCTATCCCTTCCTAGACCATAGCCTATGAATGTTGCTGACCTATAACAACATTCTGGGAGACCTAAGTCAGCCGGACACCTCCACAAGCCCCACCCCCTTGTGCACAATAGGCCTTTGATTGGCATAGCAAGACAAGACTCCAGAAAAACTCCTTCCAGTGTCCTTACTCACTTTCCTTTGAGCTGCTGCAAATCACTTAACATTACCACTTGATTGTGTGGTTTGTACAATACTACAAATGAAAATATCATATTTGCAAAGTATTGCATAAGATATCATTTCATTGTGATTTTAATTACCGTGCTCTCTAGCTTGAGCTCCTTGCATAATGGTGCACCTGGCTAATTTCTAGCAGGGAAAGCAGTATCTCTTCTTTTTCAACTTGCTTTTATAACAGTGCATGCCCCATGCCCCAATGATCCACTTGTAACAACTAAATTTTCAGCAAACAGTGAAGGCCTTAAGGAATAAGAAGACGGAACTACAGAGGGTTAAATGTCTGATCCTACAGAGACTATAGTTAGTCTCTAAAATTTCCTGCATTTGGACCCAATTAGACATACCACTTGGTTAGATCAGAACAAGGAAGAGAGAACAGAAGTGAGATCAGCCTTTGATGCAGCAGGGTTTGTTCAGATGTGCCACCCCACTGTGTTGATGACAAGGACACTACTTTTGGAATCTCTGAGCTGGTTCGAAGGGACAAGAGATGCCCAACTGTCATCAGGGTGACGACTGACAAAGATTGCAGTCAGTCAGCCACAAACAAAAATAAATGGCCTGTCAAAAAAATAAGAACTTCTATAGGGCAGAAAAAATTTTCTAAAAAGGAAACAAATCTTATTTAGCCTTGAATAATCCAAACTGACTTTTGGCTTCAGTGAAATGACGAGCTGGGTGATCCTCAGTTTTACACTAGCAAATGGTACATGTGTTTGTGATGCCTGAATAGGTCAGAGAAAAAGGCTGAGGTTTTGGCTTTTGTTTGCTTTCACTCTAGGTTAAGTAGATACAGTTTCTTCTCAATGAACAGATACTTGGTATATCGAGTTAGACATTCACCACTGCTGTTTTTCTTGGTTCCAAACAGACCCCAATTTAACCTACTCAAATCACCCAATATAAACCAAGTACAAACTTTTTTTACTGTCATAATGCCACATATCTTTAGCTAGAGGCAGCAGGGTGCTGGTAAACTCATTGCAAAAGAGAAAAGAAAATGAAAGGGAAAAAAAAAAAAAAAAAGAAAAGAAACAGAAAAGAAAGCCCTAATCAGTACCATTTGCTGATTTCCCTGGTATAAATACTCCCACCATTACTGATTTCAAGTCACTGAATTAGGAGTCAGGAAGAGCTGCACAAAATCAACTGTCTTGAGCTAATGGAAGCCAGCTTCGTGAGCAGGAGAAATAATTACAACAGCAACAAAAACAAACTAACATTTATGCAGTGTTTTAGGGCTCACAAAGTACTTTCTCACACGTGTTCACCCAATTCTCACAGCTTCCTGAGACAGGTGGTATTTTTGAAACTGAAGTTCAAAGAGTTTAAATGGTTATATCCACTACAAATAGTGGGTAACAAATCCGGGACACACCTCTCATTTTCTGAAATGAAAGTCCATGCTATTCTAAAGTATTTTCAAATCTATGTCCTCAAAATTACAAATTAATTAGCAAGGTATCCCTATTCTTCTATTACAAATAACAATCATTGCCTACTCTTCTATTATAAAAAAAATCATTTTTTAACACTTTACGGTTTTTGAGACATTTTCACATCTGTTATCTTAACTGAACTTCACAAACACATGGTGAGGTAGGCAATGCAGAGATATTCATTCTACAGATCCAAATTCTGAGGTTCCAGTGGGTTAAGTGACTTATAGAAGATCTCATAGTAGGCAGCACTATTTTACCATGTGGATAGTACAGCTGCTTGGCCTATAATGATGGGGGAATAAAAAATTAAAGCAGAACTGGTACTTATCAAGTGTTGAGGCCCAGTGGGATGACAGGGACTGGGATGAAAATAAACAGAAACAGAAGTCCCAGGCCTTCTGAAAGAGAGCTACCATCTCGATTCTACCTATACCTGCATATCAGTACCACCTGGAAAAATTTTTAAATCTCAATGCCTGGGCCACACCCAAGACCAATTCAATAAGAATGTTTAGAAGTGGGATGCGGGCATCAGCATTGTTCGACTCTGCCCCAGTTGAGTCACAGAGGTAAATTAATATGTACAGGGAGAACAATCCATTAATTGTTTCACTTGTTTATTACATTCACACTCCTTTCACACAACAGATATTGTTGCACACCTGCCAGTTCTAAGCACTATTTTAGATGCTGAGGCTTCAATATGGACAGAGACAGGGCCTCACTTCCTCCAGCATCCATTCCTTTGAGCTGACACTCTAGCAAAGAGTTTACCTACTAGTAGGGGCAACTATGTGCATTGGGGGTTGGGAGGGGAGTATAAGGAAGAATAGAACCAGTGAGCCCCTGGTTCTCTTCTGGTTGACTCAAGGTGAATTCCTTGCAGACTTTTAAAGGAAATCACTTTCAAATAGGATCAGGGATCCTGTTCCTTATTATGATATTTTATCCTGCACATCAAATTAAGTGAGGGGCTTTAGTAGTTGGGGTTTAATCATAGAGATACCTTAATTTATGCACTCAAAAGCCTCCTAAATTGCTCTGTGTAAATCATTTTAAAGGTAATACTGATTTCCTAATAACTCAGATTATCATTTATCTTCATTACAAATGAACTTTAATTAGAAGTGGCTCCTAACAAATTTAGCTACAAATGTCTCACTGGGCCCTCTATTAAGCACCAATCAATTAAAAAAAAAAAAAACCAACCAAAAGACAAAAAAATTACTGGTAAATGCAGAAGAGGAGTTACTTATTCTTTCAATTTAATTTCTACCAAGAGACAGAGACTTTCTTAACTACCTGATCCCCTAATTCAACCATGTGGAAAAATGTTTGTAAATATAATAAATCTCTATTTATTCCTCTTGGTCAGGAAGGAAACTCTTTTCAGTAATGATTTGTTCAAATAGTTAACACAGCGCTTAGAGCGCCACTGATTAAACAGATAACGGCACGGAAGAAATCAGCCTCATTCCCTGACACTTGGCCCTGCTCTCTTTCACTTTCTCACTGACTCACTTGGCATGCTCAGAATGCTCCCAACCAAGGGACTTGACATAGTATGTCCCTCCTTACTTCTGAGAGCAAAATACTCCATTCCGACTCTGAGGCCGCACTGTCACACTGCCTTCGGAATCCACCTCTCTGCCTAGACTCCATAGGGTACCGAGAGAACCTTAAGTCCAAGACCACAGTACTTAATTGTTGTCCACAAAGAATCAATGAATAAATTAATGATTTATTTAACATTTAATGCAAACTATGCTTTTTCTATAATGCAGAAATCTTCCATGGCCACAGAATGCTCAGACGTTCTTTCTTAACCAATCTTTTTATCTAAAAAGATTGGGGTAGTACATGGCAAAGGCAAGAAATTCCCAGTTTGGTGGCCCATCTAAAGGCTTCCCAATGCTGAAATGACTCAAAATTGCTGAAAGGTGCCATCTTGAATTTTCTTAAAGTGAAGGCAGTCCAATGAAACAAACAGAGATTCTACAGACACCAACCATCAATTCTGTAGATTAGTCTTTCCTTTTGCTTCTCTCTTTCCTCCTTACATTTTCCTTTTGGTGATTTGTTGACACTAGGAGGTGGGTATGAAAATTACATGGAACTCAAATTAAAGACATGTTTCCACTTAGCTAAGGAAGCAAGTTGGATGGCAAAGTAGAGAAGCAGGACAATCCTCAATGCTGCAGTACCTGAGTGTTTAAAAAAAACTGTTCATCTAGGCATGACATGGATCATCTTTGCTTTGGAGACAAGAACATCAGGAAAGAGAGGGTTATTTATCTAGTATCACACAGCCAGTGAAGAGCTAGTAAGCAAATTCAAGTCTCCCAATTTGACATTACCTTTTTGACCACACGACATTCTGTGGAAGCTACTGAGGTATACTATCCTCTCATCCCTCCCCTCAACTATGAATAATGGAGAAATAGCTATGATTCAAGACAGTGAGTGCCCCCATCAGAGAGCACTTCAGGTTGATGGCTTTCCAGGTGTCAGGATCAGTGACCTGTTGACTCCATTGCTTGATGTAATGGCTGTGAATGAGCCCTGCTTATTGTCATATCTATTACTGAGAGTAATTAAAGCCAAAGCTCTTTCTCTTTCAATTATAGCATCAGGCTGGTTTAATTTCAAATGCCAAGAGAACAGATATACAAGCAGACCAAAAAAAAAAAAAAAAAAAAAGAGAGAAAGAGAAAGAAAGAGAAGGAAAGAAAAAAAAAGATATTATGTGATTATCAGGCAGCACCAAATGAGGTTCATTCAGAGAACATACGGAAGAAAATGTGGGCATTATAAAGAAATGACAATGAAAAAATGAATGCAGCATTTGTTATTAATCAGCCAGAAAACATGCTATTAGTGTCCATCCATTTCACAACTATTCATAAAAATTAAATATATATCCCAAATGGGGGGATAGTTGATTTATTCTTTGAATAACTTTCGGTCTGTTTCGGTTGAAAATAGTAAAAACTCCTTTCTAGAAATATTTTGACTACCTCACACTGTGGAAACATGTAAATGCAGATTCCTTCTGTAACCATTGTATCCGTGTCTCAGGGGACAGGAAGAAAGAGATTCTCAACATAAAGAGAATGTTCATTTTAGCTGGATAATTTAATGTTTAGTAGGACAATTCCAAAGCTATTATCTTACTCAGTGTATCCATTTTCAGAAAGGATCATGCCGAAGTTAGGTAGAGTCTGCAAGTTCCTCTCCTTATGAGAGAGAGGGATAGAGAAAGGGTCAAGAAAGGAGGGAGACCTACCTATGTCTTTGTGTTTGTGCATTATTGAAGTTAGAAAGAATACAAAGGGGACAGTCTGGATGTCACTGGAAAAGCTGGCTGGCATGTAGTCTTTTATGGTGACTTACAGCTTGGCATATTCACTGTGGTTCAAGGTCTTTGGTAAGGATCAAATAATATATAAGGATATATGACAGCACTTTGAAAAACATAAAGAGTTACATAAGCATAAGGCTTTATTGTAGGAAATATGTCTCAAGAGATGAGGAAAGCTTTAAAAACAGAAGAGATCACAGAATGAAGTACTTTTATGAGACCTCTTCACTTTTCCCATTTACATCACCCCCTCTGGAACCAGGCCCTTTGCTAATCCAGGAAGAAAACCATCCCCCTAGTTCTCTTCCTCCTGCAGTTTCTCTTTATACTAATTTTAATGTCCCATTTTAGGAACTATTACAGAATGATCACAGAAAGAATTATTGATAAAGGGGTGCCTGGGTGGCACAGCGGTTAGGCATCTGCCTTCGGCTCAGGGCGTGATCCCGGCGTTATGGGATCGAGCCCCACATCGGGCTCCTACGCTGGGAGCCTGCTTCTTCCTCTCCCACTCCCCTGCTGTGTTCCCTCTCTCACTGGCTGTCTCTCTCTGTCAAATAAATAAATAAAATCTTTAAAAAAAAATTATTGATAAAAATAATGAGTACAGTGATTTACTAAAAGTAGCAATCAAGAAGCAATGAACTGTATTTTTAAAAAATAATAATGGTATCTAGTGATTCTATAGATCTGAAAACTGACAGACATGGTTCTCTTCCGTGGTAAAAACTTTTTTTTTTTTTTTTTTAAGATTTATTTTTTTTTTTTTTTTTTAAGATTTATTTTATTTTATTTATTTGACAGAGAGAGAGACAGACAGCGAGAGAGGGAACACAAGCAGGGGGAATGGGAGAGGAAGAAGCAGGCTCCCAGTAGAGCAGAGAGCCTGAGGTGGGGCTCGATCCCAGGACTCTGGGATCACACCCTGAGCTGAAGGCAGACGCTTAACCACTAAGCCACCCAGGCACCCCACGTGGTAAAAACTTTTAGACTTGAGTTCTAGTCCTGTATCTTAAATAGGAATTGGGTTTTAAGCAGTCATTTGTCCTTACTGAGCTTCAGGTATCTCTTCTGGAAATAAAGACACTGCATTGGACAAGTTCCTACAAGCCCTCCTAGACCTGGTGAGCTTTGAACTGTACTCAGATGCCACTTGAGAAAGAGCCAACAGAATAAATTCATTTCTAGAGACAAATCGTATAAAGTCCTTATCCCTTTGGCCTTTGCTTTCATGAGTAAATGGGATGTTGGATATAGTATTTGAACAACAGCATGTGGTGACTACAATGTGGGAGAAAATACTGGACCCATCACTCCCATACTCCACTGTGGGAGGGACTGTTCTGGCTTAGTGAATGCCTGGGTAAGTGACACAGGTTGGAAGAGGAGAACATTGGAGCATGGAAGTTCCAAGAGCCAAGGTCACCCAAACGGCCACACAGGAGGCAGAGGGAGGTTTTGGTTTTACATTTGAACAGTTGAGGAAGAAACATGGAGAAAGCAGGCTGGTGTAAGTTTATGGTTATGTTGGAGAAATAATCAAAGGATACCTGCTACTTTGGGGATAGCTGAAAAACATTTAAAAATTGGGATTGTTCAACGTTCAGTTAGAAGATATCTGCATTTTGACAATGTAACCTCCTTTCTTCTTCACTAAATCTTCAGTATAGAGTGCTCTATTCATGCTACAAGTAAGTTTGAAAGCTTGGATTGTCCATTTATGGAAATCACAAAGGGGGCTTAAATGCAAATCTAGATATGAATGTGTAGGCACAGAAAACCTTGAAAATGTAAAGTACCAGGGGATTTAAGGATCTCCTGGACAGTGCTTTAGACCTCAGGGAGCATGGAACTGGAAGATCATCCAATCCTACAGGGCCAAGAAATTTCCAGTGATCATTTATCTAGACTAAGTTGGAATTTGTAAGAACTCTGTGGGACTTCTGCATCATAAGCTCGGATAGAGGTCAACCAACTACAACCTGTGGGCCAAATCTGGCCCTGTCTGATTTTAAAAATAAAGTTTTATTGGAACACATCCATGCTCATTCACTTACATATTATCTGTGGCTGCTTTTCTTCTGTAACAGTAGCACTGAGTAGTTATGGCAAAGACCATATGGTCCACAAAGCTTAAAATGTTTCCTGCTAGCACTTTATAGAACGTATTTGCTGACCCCCAGGAATAGGAAGCTACTTTGGTGGAAAAATGCCTTGATAGGCTAACTTAAGAGTGTCAGGAAAAGGAGCGTCCTCCTTCCAAGAGGCAACAAGACACTACTTAATAAGATTTGCCTCAAGAATTGGCATAGTCTTCCTTCATGTGCCCCTGGTGGACCATTATCTTGACAGAACACATTCCAAATAAGAGACCACATATGGCAATGACAAGGAGCTTTTGAATGGAAAGCTCTAACTGCCGGGCTTCTTCCCATCACAACCATTGCACACGCATCTGTTCATCAAACATAAATGAAGCACCTTCTTTCTGCCTGGCACCACGCTAGGCAACGAGAGCCAAGAGATCGATAAGACACTCCTGGCCCTCAAAAAGCACACCAAGGGAAGGAGACAGGACCCAAATCATCAGAATGCAGCAGAGTGGTTAAAATAACAGAGGCATGGGGCGCCTGGGTGGCACAGCGGTTAAGCGTCTGCCTTCGGCTCAGGGCGTGATCCCGGCGTTATGGGATCGAGCCCCACGTCAGGCTCCTCCGCTATGAGCCTGCTTCTTCCTCTCCCACTCCCCCTGCTGTGTTCCCTCTCTCGCTGGCTGTCTCTATCTCTGTCAAGTAAATAAATAAATAAATCTTAAAAAAAAAAATAACAGAGGCATGTACAAGGTACCCCTGTTCTACACATTTCTTCAGCTTTCAGGTATTGCCCCAGTGGTGGAAAGCAGCGTGTGCCTGTTTTGCTTAGACTGAAATACCACATCATTTGTGTTCAACACGATGGTCAGTCTTATCTGAACACCGCACTTCTGCATGAAGCGGGTAAAGGTAATGCTTTGATGGAAACCAATCACTTCAAACAAGAGAACATCAGAACAGGAGGACCGTGAAGATCATTTGTTTCGTTCCCTCACGGGACAGGAGGAGACAGGCCTGGAGAGGTATGGTGATTGCCTCTCAAGACACGCAGCAAGGTGTTGGCTGAACTAGCACTAGAACCAGGTGTTCTGGTGCACAGCTGGCTCTCTTTCCACTAGACCAGCCGTTCCCCAGTGATCTGGGCAGCCCTTGTATTCTGAAGTGCTGGCTTGGGTGTGGATGGTGAAGGAGATGCAGGCAGCAAAGAGGAGGCCAAGCAGATGGGGATCCAAGCTCCCAGCCTTGATAAGAACAACTCTTAATTAACTGTTATGCATCTGGGTGTTGTGAGTTCTGCCAATTGTATTTGAAATAGGATGACACAGCAAAAAAGTTTGGAACAATAGCATTGTACCAAGCTCTGCCTTTAGTTGAAAATCTAAATCAAATGTTCTTATTATTAGCTTTGATAGGAAAGTTTCTGTAATGCATTAGATTTAGTAAGGTTTCTAGGTTTTTAAAACAATAGTAAGCACATATTCTTTCCTCTTGCGAGGTGGAGAAAGCAATCTGTAGGCGGTGTATTTCCTCTGCATGGGATGCGGAGACTCCCCTTGTAAAAAGGAGTAAATTCCATATTCTTGATGTTGGCAATCTGATTTATGGCAAGGATGAAGGTGGTAACATTCCACTTAAGCCTTAACCCCAATGAAGCCATTGATTCTACACTTGAAAATCTATACATGGAGAGCCTCAATCATACAGAGCACTTGATGCTCTTCAATTCCTGTACAAATTCTGGGTAAGAGCAAAGATTCTTTGAACAATTGCAAAAATGTATTCTTGCAACTCCTATTCCAAGAGGGCATACTCAAAACAAAGTATAAGAATTTTCTTCATAAGACTGTTTTATAAGACTGTCCTCACCACGTGTGACAATTTCAAAATCATTGGAAATTACTGCATTTTAAAACCTCACCTAATGCAACTGGCATACAAGCTGATTGATGAGAGTGGCTGAGGGGTAAGTTTGAACTCTGTTTCATTCTCCTAAGAGGTGTGTCCTGGGAGATGCTAGTCAGATTAAAATCAGAAAACCCTATGGCTTTCTAAAAGAAAATGTGTGAGAAGGGTGAGGAGAATTTCATTACCTGCTTATATAAATCCCAACGGATAGAAGAGAAGGGGTAGGGAAATATTACTTCTCAATGTTTGTCAGACACAGTGCAAAGCACATTTTATTCATATGATCACGTTTAATTCCGACAAAGGTTATTGGAGGTAGGTAGCATTTTTTAGACATGGGGTAGTATACCTTGGTAAGCCTAACTAATTCACTCAGGTTCATACAACTTCTATAGTGACAAAGCCAACACTTAATCTGGGATTCTGTTTCCAAAGTCTTTTATAAAGAGCTTCCATTTACCCCGTGTAGAGATTATGGCTCAAGAAGTTAGACTGTTACTAATTTTCTTGGATGAGAATATAACTCCTTCTTTCCCTCTTTTGTTCTCTTTGTCCGTCTCTCTCTCTTTCTCTCTCTCTCTCTCTCTCTCTCTCACACACACACACACACACACACACACACACACACACCCCGTGTGGGACCCAGATCCTTATTGGCAATGGTATCTTCTAAATTGGTCAGGGGTGCCTGGGTGGCTCAGTCGGTTGGGCATCCAACTCTTGGTTTCAGCTCAGATCATGATCTGGGGTCCTGGGACCCACATTGGGCTCTGCACTCAGTGTGGAGTCTGCTAGTGCCTCTCCCTCTGTTCCTCCCCCTGTTCTCCCTCTCTTTCTCCCTCTCATAAATAAAAATAAAATAAAATCTTAAATTGTTCAGGATGAATAATACCTGTAAGACAGAATCCCTTATTATATACTTTATAATAAACATACTGCTTTTCCAATTTTTTCATCTTTAACCTGTGTATGTGTGCATGCACGCCAGGCATACTGCTCAGTGCGAACACACAAGACAGCTGCATTTCACAGTTGAGTCTTCAGGCAGCAATATTTTAGCAGAATGAGCATCAAATCTTCCCAATGACTTGCGAGCTGTGAAAGACACTGCAGCTAACTCCAACTGTAAAAACTATATTGGCTTAAGGAGAGGAATGGCATTTGGAAGGCTATGCTTTAAAAGGATGTTAGGGGAGAGGAAAATAGAAGGCTGCAGTTCTCAGAGTGAAAGGACCACATTGAGGGCCCAGGTGCGGAGCTAGAGGTGTGGGGAGAAGCTCCCACTTTCCTTTTCTGTTAATCAGATTTACAGCAGCTCCTGCAGGGAAGGGTGGTTCCCTCAGCCATATACTGGGACAAGAATGCCACCACGAGATTCACCCTGCCTTCTTCTTCCTTCACTTGGCTGGGTTCTAGCACTCTGCAAGTGGAAGAAGATGTCTTCCATCCCACCCAGCACGTCTTCTCCAACACCCCAGCTTGGAGACGTGTCTTCTGCTTTGATTTAAACAGAGAGCTCCCCCTGGCACTGGAGTGTCCCTGAAAACCTGGAATACTATCTGCAAGATCCCCCACATGAACACCTCATCCTGCACAAAGTAGACGGTCAAGAATTATTTGCTCAATGAGGGACTGATTAAAAGAGCCACAGAGGCCAGTCATTGAGAAGTAATTTTGCACTAAGCATTATATGATTTACAAATATTCAAACGAGCCCCACTGAGGGAGCTACTGCTCTTTCCATTTCACAGGTAATGAACCTTCATATGAAAGAGGGTAAGTAACGTGTGCAAACACACACAGTTAGATAGTAGCAGGGCTGGGATTCAAACTCATGCAGTGTGACCAGAGATCGCACCTAACAGTATGTCCCCCAGATACAGGGCCATGTCCACAAGTCTGGGTCTACAGTCCCCCAGGCTCTTCCTGTGCATGACTCCTTCCAGAGTGAAGAAGAAAAAGAGAGTTGATGTGCAAGTGATGGAAAACACTGCGAGAACTGCTTCAGTAGACTTCCACCAGCACCACCAGCCTCCTCTTAATTAGTAGTGAGTGCCTGGGGAGAAGGTTAGCTTTCCAAAGAGCCGGTTCACAGAAAAGCTAGGGAAACTCATTACTCCTCACCATGGGGGTTCAGCTCTCCCTCCCCAACCCTCCTTAAAAGCACAGTGGGGTGACTGCGGGAGAGATAAGGAAACACAAATAACAACTGTGCTTTCTAAATGGCCTGGTGTGTGCCACACTTCTTCTTCCAGACAGGTATCTGAAAACATACAGAAGCTTCATTTCCAGACCGGGCAGTCAAAATAAAAAGTCAGAAGAACTCTAGTGTTCTATCTGCTCCTGGGACGGCAAGAAGGGAAGCAGAAACCTGATATAAAGCTCTGGATCTGGATCACAGAGTCCCATGATCATAAATGTCTCTTAAAATTCTATAGAATTTTACAGTTCATTAAGTGTTTTCAATGGATTTTCCTCTTTTCAGCTTTGTACATTGGTGAAGTGGGTATAAGGCTCTTTTTCTTTGATTTGAAGCATGGCTCTCTTATGTATTAGCTGTAGAGTCCTACACTTGACCTCTCTGTGCCTCAGCTTCGCCCTGTGTACCTATCTCAGAGGGATGTTATGACTCCGAAAGGACATGTGTAGAACTTAGATGTAGCCCATCTTAAGCACTTAACAAATATTATCATCGCTGAGATGATTTGAAACACTTCCTGAAAACAGTATATTGCTGTAGTCGGAATGCTTGTGTCCCCTCAAAATTTGTATTTTGAAATCCTAACTCCCAAAGATGATAGTATTAGGAGGTGGGTCTTTGGGAGGTGTTTTAGCCATAAAGGTGGAACCCTCATGAATGGGGTTAGTGCCTTACAAAGTAGGCTCCAGAGACATCCCTTTGCTCCCTATGCTATATGAGAACATACCTAGAAGGTGTCAGGTATGAGCCAGGAGAGGTCCCGCACCAGAAGGCAACCATGATGGCTCCCTGATCTTACTTCCCACCTTCCAGAACTCTGAGTAATAAATTTCTGTTGTTTATTAGCCACACTGCCTGTGCTATTTCATTATAGGAACGCAAATGGACTAAGACACATCTAGAAGCATGGTTCTCAAAGTTTGTACAGATTAAACATCCAAGTTATACTGCCAACATATATTTGATTTCCCTCCAAATCACAGCAATTGAATATCGTCAGAAATTGTGTTTTTGTCCATAAATTTTCCTTTAAACATTAAGCACTTTCTAAATCAAATCTAAAGCAACTTAATTTAAAAAGTGATAAGTAACAAATACCAAAATAGCCACTGATTATGGAAGCTTGTTCTTTAGTGGACATGGATGTTTATGGGTGAGATTTTATATTAATCTATACAATGTAATCATAGTCCCAGTGTAACACATAACCTTAGTTTATTGAGTTAAATATTTAAAAAAATAATTAAATACTACAATGTATCACACTTCAGATGTTCTACTACCTGAATTAGTTTGATAACCACTAATCTAAGAATTGCCTCATTCTTTAGTTGCCCTTGCTAAAATAAAACAAATATATTGATAAACATGACTTAATTGGATTATTTCTAAATGCATATGAACAAATTAATTGAGCATGCAGCTAACCTGGTAGTTTTTTTGATGTTGTTTTTTTGGTTTTTGGGGTTTTTTTAAGTTCATAAGTAGAATAACTCTCCTTTTCTCCAAAGCTACTCTGTGCATATAGGGTTTCCAGGACTTTCTTTTCCCATGGCACCCCTTGGTAGACCCAACCTGATGTTTTCCATACCATCAATACTGTGCTAATACTGTGATTTCTACCATAGCAGGTGAGTGAAACAAATAAAGCACAGACATTGCTAGCTGCCAGTAAGTACTGTTTTCTACTCATGCATTTCTCTTTTGAGTGACAAATGTCCACGACATAAGCTCACTGGAAGGGATGACAGACTTAAAAGGCTTTGTCTTACTCAACATCATTTGGGCCACTCCTAACCCTTATGGCATTTTTATGCAGATTTTTTAAAATGTGCCCCTTCTTCTGGATTCCCTACCTGCCCCTTACAAGGTGTCTTGAACCATGTACAACTATACAACTACATGCATACACAACCATATCCAGTGGCCTTGAGTACATGTGAGGGGTCCGAACTCCATGGCAGAGTCTCAGGGTTCTCTGCAATCCAGTACTGTCCAGTCTTCCCAGCACTACTGCCAAATGGCACCACTCACACCTACCACTCCTGCCCCCTCCATCTCCTTGGACAGGGATCTTCCAATAAAGAGCAAAGATTCTGGAGTCAGGCAGCCTGAGTTAAATATTGAGTGTACTTAGTAGCTATATGATTTTGAACAGCTTCTCCAACCTCTCTTCTCCTCTTCTATAACATGGAGATGATGGTAGACCCCATCTCAAGAAGATAAAGTAGGAAAATGCAGGTAAAGCACTGATCCCTCTGCCTGGACTAGAATAATAACTAAGTAGGTATTCACTACTAATAGTCTTAGCATCTTTTTTTTTTTTGTCACAACTGTCTCTGACTAGCTTACAGGCTCTTTCTTTTTTCCACCTTTCCAAACTCCTTAGGGTCCCTTGAAAACCAGCCTCTTTCTTCACAAACCCTACTTTTGACTTCCTGTCACTTATAACATGTACCTGTAAATGATTCTGAACCCAACTCCATCATTTGGAGGGGGGCATCCTCCCCCGCCCACACCACTGAGCAATTCTTGGATACTACCTGGGTGTGCTAATGATTCAACTTAATTCTGACACTATCTATCCAAAGATTGTGTCAGATCTGGCTATGGATCAGAGGTTCTGACAACCTCTTCCTTTGGTTCTATTAATTTGCTAGAGTAGATCACAGAACTCAGAGAAATATTTTAGTTACTAGGTTACCAGATTATTATTAAAGGATATAATTCAGGAACAGCCACGTGGAAGGATATAATTCAGGAAGAGCCATAAGGCAATCTATAGACAAAGGGTTGGAACTTCCATGCCCTCTACAAGCCCACCAACTCTGCCCAAATCTCCATGTGTTCACTAACCTGGAAGTTCTTCAAACCCTGTCCTTTGGGGATTTTGTGGAGGCTTCAATTAACATAGGCATGCTCAATTAAGTCATTGGCCATTGGCTACACATTAAACCTCCAGCCCCTCTCCTCCATTCTTGGGAGGTCAAGGGGTGGGACTGAAAGTTTCAACCCTCTAATCACATGGTTCTCCTGGCAATCAGCCCCTATTCTTAGGTGGGGTCCAAAAGTCACCTGATTACCATAAAAAGGGACTCCTTTGTCTCTCTTACCACTTAGGAAATTCCCAGGTTTCAGAAGCTCTGTGCTAGCACAGAAATGAAGACCAAATATATATTTCTTATTACAAATCACAGTATCACAGCCCTATACAATTAGCACTGAACTATGTCCTGTCTTTATCTCCTAGCAACAAAGTCTGCAAAACATATTAGTCCTTTGAAATTCTCCCCCAAAATACTCAGCTAAGTCTGGGAGGATTGCACACTGTCTCTCCTCTTGGAAATCACAAACATTCAAGCATAGAAAGACTATGAAAAGTCCTGCAGTTAAAAAAAAAAAAAAAATCTAGTATTTTAACTTCTATTTTCTCATCAGTTTGAGTAAAGGAACCTGCCTTAATGTAACATCTATTAAGAGTCCAAAGATCTAGTGTGTCTCAGATCACACTTTGGAAAATTCTGTGCCATTGCTGAATCCAATGGAGCTGCTGGGTTCTGTGTGGGGAGATGGGGTGATGCCTAAGCCTCACACACTCATCCTTCCCCTCAAACGTTGGTCTCCTTTCACTGGGCCTTTCAGAGTTCCTTAAGTATGCAATAAACATACAGAATTCTACCTATTTCCTTGCACTTAGGGACAGCTAAGAGGTAAGAAAAGGTGCAAAAAGGAATCATAGCTTCATTTTCCCCTCTGCTGATAAAAAATGGTGTCCTGATTATGACCCCATATTTTCAAGGCACAATGTCCACTGCTGTGACTCAAGGGAACCTGTATGTGGGGAACTTACATTCTTTATATGGCTGTGAATTGGAGTCTGCGTGAGTGGCATCAATCCCAGCTCCCGGTGGTGTTGGCAGATATTTCTATTTGGTCTTGACACCTCACAGAGTTCAGTCTCGGCTTTAAGATCACAAATGGATTGAGAACAGGCAGAAGTGACAATGCAATGGTAAGAGAGGGGATCAAATGAAACGGACACAACACAGATGACTCTGTGTCCAGCACAACTCTGTCCTTATGTCAACCCCAATATGGCCCTGTCAAGGTACAAACCTGACCTGGTCGCATAAGAGTAAGAAAGCAGATACCCCTGCCTCCAGTAGCACCACCACTCTGACCATCACTAACGGCCAGGAGAAGCTTTGAAAACATGTTTCACCACTTAGAGGGAGTGCAGAACATGTCACAAATGTGGAGATATTTTCGATGAGATAAATTTTCCACAGAGGGATGAGTATTCCAGTGTGTACAGAAAGACACAGACAGGAGAGGTGAGGAGTTTTATGTAGCTGGATGAAGGAGTGAAGGGAAAGGAGGCTAGACGCATGGTCACACTGGTTTGACAGGGCCTGAGGCTCTCCTGGCCACAGTAGCTCAACAGTGAGGAGGGCGGAAGGCACAGCTCTGAGGAGACTGATGGCTACATGCACACTTGAAGGGACCAGGGAAAGGGGAGCAGAGCTGTGATCACATGGACACGGCATAGCTCATGGAGCCCAGCATTTGAGTAAGAACACAGTTTTCCCTGTTCTCAGTGTGGAATTTTCTCCACTGAAGCCTCCGGTGTCCACTGCAGACTGCTCTTCCATCCTCCTTTCCTTTTTATTACACAGCCTGAGATTACCTCCCTCCTAGGATTTCACCAAGAGTGGTCATCTACATGTTTGATCTAGAGGTCAGAGAAATACTGTAGACAATGATTCAGAGCATCTATTTTCCACTTGACCAAACTTAACTTTGATGGAACTTCTTTCAGACCTGACTGAGCCCAAGCCTCTCTTGACTCCAGCCATTGGCTTTAGTGAAATCAAAACTAATTCTATGGCTGTGTCATTATTCCTCTTAGCCTAAGAGTACTCCATGTAGCACTGCCCCACTCCTGCCCCTAAACTAATACTCAGACATTAAAAGTTTGCTCTAAAGAGCCTTCTGGCTAGACTGTGTGTCTTTAACATAGGAAGTGAACCTACCAGGAATATCTCAAATTCAAAGACACAATCATGGCACTTCTCAAAGAACATTGAAAAGTCTATCTGAACCTTGGAACCATTTGGAATAGTTTAAGGTTGTCATGAAACATGCTTAAAATCAACACTGTTTAAAGCCTCAAAAGCTTAGAAGTAAAGAGAGATATCTGCAGAAATGAGTAAATTCTGAGTTATTTGGCAAAGCAGAATCTGATGTTCAGAGATACAGAAAGTAAAAAATGAACAGTATCCTAAACCAGTGCCATGGTTTTTAAACTGTTTGAAAGCTGTAACAGTACATTTTAGATTTTCAAAATGAAACTGCACGTGGACTCACACTCTGTGAGACAAATGGCCATAAAACTGCCCTGGGGTCACAGAGGGGAGGGGAGGGTAGGAACCTGAGGCTGTGCCCATTAGACATCATCCTCATCCTTCGTCCTCAAGGTAACTTCTGGAAACATCAGTGACCTATAGAACTCAGTTTGCAAACTGCTGAGCTAGTTCACTTCTCTCCCTTTACTATAGACAGGCAAGTTCCCTGGGTTAAGTATGCATGGCCCTAGCCTCCATTCCTGTCTCTGCCAATTATTAGCCTGGTGCCCAGGAGAAAAGTCCCTTAAACACTCAGGTTCTGTTTCTTCTACTACAAAGTGTAATTGGAAAAAATATATATATATACACACACACACACACACACATACACACACATTCACACTTCAAAGATTTGTTCAGGATCAAATTAAATTTAAAATATCATTTTTCACACTTTAACATTTAGATAGATGCACATTATTGGCCACACAGTTAATTCATAGCCACCTTCAAAAGAATATAATAGAATGGTAAGCCTGAGTATGATAATATAAGAGCAAAGACAGGAAAGAAAAACAATGCTGAGTTTGGCCATAACCTTAGAGAAATATTTTACTTAGGAAATCTTCCCTGAATATTTGACCTTAGGGGGCGATAATGGCTAATGCAGAGTTCTGTGTAACAGAGACTCTGGGGAGAAAGCACTGTCAATAATGGGTCATCTAAGTCTTTTACACACGTAAACATCTACACAAAAAAGCTGTGTCAAATGGGGGGAAAATTAAAACCAAAACAAGGAACGCATGCCAATGTGTAAAAGTAACGTAATAGCTCAGCTACAGTCCTCTGGGATACCTTTATTTAGGTCCTTCCCAGAAATGCTCTACCCTTAGTGGTAGGAAGTGTCTGTGACGAGCCCAGGATGGCAGCCTGCTTCCACCTGGATGGGAGCATTTGGGGTGAATGTTGAAATCTCAACTGGCAGATAGGGAAATCGGTTGCTGACTCACCACTTCTCCCCTGCCTGCCTCTTCACTTCAACCTCTGCTCAGGCTCCCTGTCAACCTTGTGCCACAAATGCCTCAGCAGGAAAGGAAAAACAGCCCAGCAGGGGCCCTGTTACCTCAGGGCACTGAGAATGTGCACTTTTCCCTTCCTTGGACAATCCAAGGTCATCACTGTGCTCTCCTTCCCCAAGGACTTGTGACCTTGAGGCTTTAGGAAAACGGAAAATCTTATGTCTGGTACTCTACCCATTGTAGGAAGTACAATATCAATTACCGATTTGGAGGGAATGTTAATTGGGATGGGGTGGCCGGCAGTGGCAGGCCAAATATGAAAACAAAGCAAATACTATCAGAAATTGTAAACAGAAAGAGTTTTTAAAAATGCTGTCCCTAAATAATAAAAGGGTGAGCTCTGTTAATCCCAGATTTCTGCCGTGATTGCTGTTTTGTTTGCTTATTTGTTTTTCATCCTTTCCACTACCCCACAGCAGAAATTAATTCACCTTTGCATCAAAGGCTCTCTTTGCATTGTCAGAAACTGCAAACTCATTTAATGCCTTCAAACAATGCTATAGGCCAGTGCGCAATGATAGAGCTGTGTTTCTCTAATTGTGTGATGCTTGTAAGTCAACATGATAGCAAAGAAATCTTCCTTTTCCATCTCCCACAATTTTCCAAATATGCTCTTGAAGGGAACTCCAGACATCCAGTTCTCTACATTTAAATCTGCAGTCATTTCTGAGTTCCGTCCAACTTTGCTCTCCACATACCTCCAATGGTCAAGAACCAGGGTCTTCATCCATAAATAATCTACTATCCATCCTTCTCGTAATTCCACTCCCAGTGCCCTTTCCAGGCCCACATTGTTCTTTGCCTGAATTATGGCAATGTGCCCCCAACAGGTCCCCCTCCCTTGGCTCATCCTATTTCGTTCTATTCCGTACACTCTGCTGAGTCAAAATTTCCTAAGCACAACTGTGAACACACTGGTGTGTGACCACAAATGCCCTGTGGCTTCCCCCTGCTTACAGGAGGCTTCATGATCAACTGCAGACAACAAGAGTTGCTAAGTGCTCATTGCCCGACTAAAATGTACGTTACACGAAAGCGGAGGCTTTGATTTTGAACTGTGCTGGGCACAGTTTGTTGAATGAATACAAGAACTTAAAAATGGATGAATGGTTGGATGGATGGAAGACAACTAGATGCATAAACAATACCTCCTTAAATGGTTTACAGGAATAAATAATATACATAAAAGTGTCAAGCACAGAGTCAAGTCTTGCTAAATGTTAGTTTCCATCCCTATATTCTCTGTGGCTCTTCTTGTACCATTCCATCTCTCTCTCCCAACCATGAAAGGTTGAGACCATACCATGGAAGGATCATATTTTCTACACTGTTGAATTTGTACCTGATACTACAGGCAAGGGGAAAATATGCAACTTTGGGTTTAGGGGAGATGCCCCTGGCTGATCTGCTAGGATTCAGCTACAGTGGGGAGACAGAATATGAGCAGCTGTTTGCAGAGCTGGGATGGGCAGTAATGTGTTTACAACAGGACAATGGCAAGGATGCCCTGGGTCTGCACCAGGACCACATAAAGATGATGACATGTTTGAGAGGGGATTCAGAGGCAGCACTGGTAGGCTTACTGGGGAGTGAGAGACAGTCTCTACAGCTTGGCTTCAGACTCTTGAACTCTGCCTAAGGCCAAGGCTCAGGTGTCCCTTATGTCTATTTTTTGTTTGTTTGTTTAAATTGAGGTAGAAATCATTTGACTCTGGACAGCTGAAAGCTAGCAACAATAAATCCTGGTGTAGCAGGATTCTACCCCCTTTAATCACTAATATCCTGGTGACTGTATACCCTACGGACGAGGCTGAAATGCCAAGGACCAGCTCTCCCCATAAGGAGAGTGTTATGAAAGGCACATTTTTTAAAAACCCATTTTGTGGAAGAAACCAGCTGTTTCTTAATTGCTGTCTGCACTGTGGTTTCTCCTGGGGGTTGCGGAGGGGAGTGGATTAAAGAAAAAGTTTAGAAGGCCATAGGCATGAATATCCAAATGATATGAATTTTAATATATACTTTTAAAAGGTTTAGGCAATGATGGAAAGATAAGACTGTTTTCCTTTTATTTCGCTGTTAAATTAAAATTCCTATGAAAGTGCAGTGGCTACCTCTTTGAAAACACTGCAGAATTTTAAACTTCAGAAAGACTTATCTTTCACAGTCACATATCTATGCAAAAGCCTTTGGCTAGAGAAAGCCCAGGATTCAAGCCAGTGGTATGGCAAAGGTTTAGCACATGTTTTTCAAAGGTAGCTGGCTTGGAAAAGGTACCCCTCCATTGATGAGGGAAGCCACCTAGTTATCAAAATGAAACAGAAAGATGCATGAAATATTCCCTTCACCCCAACTCAGGAAGAAAGCTGAACTCTCAAAATGTTATTCATAGTCTATAATTTATGAATTTTCAGATTATTAACTATAGCATTTCAAAAAAAAAAGTTCATTCCAAATAACATTGTAAATCTCATTCCCTACTCTACCCATGCTTCTGAAAAGAACAGGCAACAGGCATGCGTTTAAATAGAGTGTCAAAGAAATGAATCCACAGTTTATTTCTACTATTCATCTTGGCTAGTAAATGGCCTCCATACTATTCTTCATTCATTAAAAATGGTTCATTTCCTTTGGCCTTTATTCATTGCCTAATATTCCTAATGAACTTAATGTAGCAAGTGATGTAATCAGACAAAAGAACTGTAAGAACCCTTTTCTGCCACTATAAGCAGAATTAAATCATATTTAATTAGGATTTTAGCACTCACCAAAAGTCTTGGTTAACTATTCATCACCCATACTACTGTCAATGTCAAGCGTTACTCCTTCCTCTCACTGAGGAAGGAGAACAATACTAGCTCCCATGTTCAGTTCTCAATGTCACACACAAGAATCTACAAGGCAGGGACCTAACTAGTCCCAGCTATGGATTAGTCACTGCACTGAGGTGACCCCTGATCTCCACGCCCAAGAGTGCCCAAAGTGGTGTCCGCGACAGAGAAATGAGGTGACATCAACAGCGCCTGATTCATAAGCAGGGCAGGGGAGACAGTCTAGCAAAGGTGGGAAGAGTTGAGAGGGAGAGGCTTCTAGATAGATTTTTCCAGAAACAGTCACTGCATTTTGGTGTGGATGAGAAAATTTTGTTTGCTGAGAGGGAAATTAAGAATACAAAAAGGTTGGGGCGCCTGGGTGGCACAGCGGTTAAGCGTCTGCCTTCGGCTCAGGGCATGAGCCCAGCGTTCTGGGATGGAGCCCCACATCAGGGTCCTCTGCTGGGAACCTGCTTCTTCCTCTCCCACTCCCCCTGCTTGTGTTCCCTCCCTCGCTGGCTGTCTCTCTCTTTGTCAAATGAATAAATAAAATCTAAAAAAAAAAAAAAAATAAAAAAAAAAAAAAAAAATACAAAAAGGTAGGGAATAAGAAACCTGTGCCAAGAAAGTGTCCAGGAATTCAAGAGAAGCCAACCACAGCTGGAGAACCTGCTTGGAAGGCACATCAGGTTCACGAGTCTGTGCCAGACCCCAGAGGAGCAGGAAAGGCCTGCAGGTCTGTTTTGCTTTTGTTTGGCTTTGCTTTCTTCACAGAAATAAATGTGGTGGCAGAGGTGTTTTTGCAAAATACGATTTGGTACTAAATACTGCAGCTATCTGAATAAACAAGGAAGATTTTGTCGTCAGGAGGTAATATGGTCTTTGACCGGGTGGTAGCAGTGAGGCAGCAAAAGGGCCCATTTTCTAGACACTATGTGAAGGAAGAGTTGGTGATGAACTGGACAATCATTATGAAGAGCTAAAGGAGAAAGGTGGGTAAAAATTGCTGGATGCATTTCATACTGACTCTGACTCTGGCCCCCACTGTGTCTGTACTTCCTTCCCAGGTTTCAGGGTGCAGCTCCACAGCCCCTCTCCTGCACAGTCACCTCAGAGCCACTCGGCTGAGTGTGACTCCCCCCACTGAGCTCATGCAGCACAAATGGCCCATGAGGGCCAAAGGGTAGCCGTCCTGCCCTGTCTTGGGCAGTTTGGGAGCAGGTTTCCTGCTGCTCTAAGCTCCCTGGGTCAGCGAGCTGTGGGTGGCGTATCTGTAATCACCACACTCCAGGGCCCGGCACACACTGCACTTCGGTGCCAGGTCAGTATTCACAGAAAGAATAGCGGGGCTGGGTCACCAGAACGTATTTTCAGTAGGGGTTGATGTCCTGACTAACTAAAACAAAAACAAACACAAACAAACCCTTTGCTTTATATAAGTGCTCTACAGTGACTCAAAATGATCATTTTCTGCCCAGAGTTGCTTTCTGATAAAGGTCAAACAAGCTTAAAACAAAACAACCCCCCCAAAAAAAATCTCCATTTGATGTGACATTTCAAAACAGAGCTGAGACTCTCGGTGGAAGATAACCTGTATCTTCTCTGTTCTGCTTCTTCATCAGACCACCAGGCTGGTCTAACAAGACTTCCCACAGATCTCAAATACACATTCTGTTGAGTTTCTCATTTATTCATCGGTGAAGGTAATTCCTCATAAGGAAGGGGCCAAATATCAACCATCAATTTTCACAAAGGACAAGCTCACTAGGGTGCTGTTGATACTATGTATCCGATAACATAATCAGTCTCATGCTCCACGGGGATATTTGCAGAAATAATTTTATGTTGTGCTCACATATTAGTAAGTTAGTGGGAGCCCAATATATAGTACATTCCTCTGACTTAGGCAAATGATATTTTAAGGCTTGTTCAGGGACAATAATAACATGACAATTGTGGCACGACTGTGCACTTCAGATACCAGGTTGACATCTCAATGCCCTCTAGGTATCTCAGAAGCCGAGAGACCTGTAGACTTCAAAAAACGCTGCTTATGCCCTCTCCAAAATAAGCCTGCCAAAGAGAAACCTTGAACAGGTAACAAAGGGGTTAAGTGTGGGAAATGAACAGTAAAAATCCCAGAGTCCTGGATTAATCAAGTTTTCACCAGAGAGTGTCATTACTGCATATGAAGTAAATTTATCTAATCAAATAGCGGGTACATCCATGTTTGAATATAGCACGCATTCCAAAGCAAAACAAACTTTTAAAAAATCGTGAATCACGCTGGATTACCCATGAGTTGGATTTCATTCATCTGTGCAGAGAGTGTGGATCTGACTACCATTGGGGGAAATGACTGTAGAATATGGATGCTAGATGACTGCAAAGGGCTAGTCTCCTTCCTCACAGATGCCAAACCTCAGGAGGGAAGGAATAAAGAAATAAGCCCCAAGGAGCTGATTAATGGACATCCCTTCCAGAATGATTCATACACCACCCCTGTCTGCGTGACCAGTACGGATTTATTAACATTAAAGCAATGCTATTCAAACAGGTATCAAAACATTTTAATGCGATGGAACGCTGGATGAAATATCATTGCTACCTCTCAGCAGACTGAAACCGGCTGAGATAATTGCATTGCCAAGGCGAAATGATTCAGCCTCCACATGCCATTTAAGGCTCCATGTTTTGTTTTCTAAAACTGCATTATTTGGTGGTAATAATGGCTAATGGTATGCTTGGAATCAGCTCCTCCCACATTGTGGTGCCTGATAGATACCACTGGTTGCATCCCTCTGCTCCAATTACATCTCCTGAGGCTTAGTGCCAGAGTCAATGAGAAAGCCTGGGCTGAGGAACTCCCATCAACAGCCCGCATTTACTGGGCACTTCTGGTACAGCCCTGGTTCTTTGAGGATGGGTGGCGCAGTGCAGAGTGGCAGAGCGAAGACCAGGGCCTCTCTCTCCAAAGACTCAAGAACTGGAACATGAAATTATTTGAGAAAAGATGTTAATGAGCACAAGAACAACAGTACAGACGGCCAAACGCAAGTGAAGGCATGTTTAGAAAATATACCAAAAACGTTCTTTTGTACCCCTCTTCAGAGCTATTTTTTATTCCTGAAAATAAAAATCATTTCATATTTTCTGTATTTAGCTATCTTCTCTTTATATTCTACTCCCTATCTCCCCTAAGCCCTCAGATTTCTTTTTATGTGACAGAAAGAAACACAGCAGTGCCTGCCTTCAGCGAACTCACCGCCATGTTGGGAATCCAATGACTGTTTATGTGAAAAGTGAGCTAGCTGTTCAAGGCAGCATGTGGTCACCACAAAGTTGTTTTTAGAAAGCCACCCTTTGAACGTGATAGTGTATACAAGAACGTGTGTGAACTGGGGGAACAGAGGAACGGAGTGGCAGAGTCCGGTAGGTAAATTCAGAATACAGTCACACTATTTTACCATGTTTAGTACCAGGACCACCTACTCTATGTTCCCCAGATAGATCTGTGACCTCGAGGAGGACACCAGGTTATTTTAAGCCATGGTAAGCTCTCTCCTCCTGCTCATTTAGCTCCGCATGCTGTAGGAGCTTGGTGGGTGGCAAAGTCATCATACCAAGCCTCTTATTTTTATTCCAACCCCTTGGTTTCCCAAATTCCTGAGCATTTCCACCCTCAGACCTTTCTTTGCTCAGTCTGTCCCCAGGGATCAGAATGCCCTACTCCTCTCTCTTCTCTCTTTACACACACTTCTTGGTCTGCAGACATTTGCTCGAGCCCGCCACCCATAGCACAGCCTTCCTATTCTGGTTTCCTAAAACACTTGTCATTTTGTCACTTAATCATTTACTACCTTTGTTGTTATTCTACTTCTTCATGCAATTGTATACTGCATTTTTGATGAGATCTTAAGATGCCCAAGGGCAGCAAACTGAAAACTCCTGGCCAGGTTTCAGACCTTGGTAATGGACCAAACAACATCTCAAGATGTGCCAAGAGCGATGGCTCACCTTAGAACCCAAGTGGGATCCTAAGGAATGGGGGAAAGAACATTACACGGAGAGGGAATAGGCCAATTAGCAGCAAAGCAATTTTAGTGCAAGCTCTATACCTTGAAAAGTGGCTGGAGTTCCAGGGCAAGTTTAAAGACAACTTAACCATAATTAAGGAATAATTGAAGAGCAGATTTCTTAAGTGACATGAACAAACTTCTGTGGGTCTAAAGCTGCATAAGTTAGAAGGTAACCACTCTGCTACATTATATATGAGTTTAATCCTTTTTCCTGTTCTTTCTCCTTAAATAAACTTAAAAAAAGGCTTGGGTATCTATTCAAGAGAAGAGAAAGAAAGCAAAGAACCCAGAAAGAGGGGACTGAGGAGGAGAGGTAAGAAATGGGAAATTTTGCTGATTTTACAATTTGGCCACAATTTGGCTATGTTCCATGAAAGGGAAGGTCCTTAAAGGGGAAGGGCCAAGAGAGAATACTCAGTTCTGGTCCTACTTTCCATCTTCAAGAGATCCAAATCCAAAGAGCTTCTTCATGAATTTAAACTAGGTGGAAGTTTCCATTAGCCCAGTTCTGTATGTCCCTACTATATATTTGAGAAAAAAGCAAATCACAAACATAGAAGCTTTAAGGAGAATAATACAAAATAAGGCCAAGTGTCATCCACCACAACCATGGTAATAAAACTCTCAGAGGCAAAATTGCAGCATAGTCTCTATTCAGCTCTACACCTTCTCCATATCTTACTCAGATGATGACCCCGACAGATCTTATCAAATTAAGACAGGAGGTTAGATTCACACGCATTTTTGAAAGATTCTTGTACCTATAATTGTAAAAGCATCATTTGCTTAACTACAACCACCAGAAAATTCAATTAACCAGAATACCTCATTCCTCACACATCTTGGTTCCTTGGGGTTTTATTGCCTCCACTTCACCATATGCAACATTAAGTATGTCTAATTTTCAAAGCAGAAAATATAATTATTCCTTTTGTCAATGAAAATCTTGAGTAGAAATAATCACTAATGTGAACTTTGCCATTCCAGGTTGTTAAATTCAAATGAATATAAATGATGCTCTCTCTAAATTATCTTTCTAATTTGAGGCATAAATGGGCTTTTTGCCCTCACCTTCAAGGCTTGCCTTTAATATTCTCTGAAAGATAAATTACATTATTATCTTATGAAAGTCTGCTGAAAATCATTGAATTCTTAGTTTTAGAAGCTGAAGATATTTCTTGTTTGACAAAGTATATCAATACTTGTCACTGACACAGAGATTGGATTTTTAAGGCACTTATGGAGCAAAAGAAACAAAACAAATTTTACCCTGACATTCATTTTAAAGCAAAACATCTAAATAAATCAGATCTGGCTAAGGATATACCTGGGGCCTTGGCTGGATTTAATTACATATAGAGTTGGCAAATCTACAGTCATAATCAACAAGCAGACAGCAGTACTCCTCAAATCATTTTGACAATGACATGTCACAGGTAGTTGACTTTCAAACACACAGGAGGCTGGAGCCATGTTGGAGCCAGAGCTAATGAAAAAGTATAGCAGCCACCAGAGCATTTCATTGATCATGGGTGTTTAAAGCAACTCTCTCTATTCTAGGTTTTGTCGTCCTATGTTTGTTGTTTTTTAATGGTAGAGTAGGAAATAAGATGACCACACACACACACACACACACACACACACACACACAATGATAATAGAAACACATTTATGGTTTATGGTATGCAGATTTCATGCTGACCACAATGTTTACTACGGTATATGGGTTTCATGGATTCATTTGTTTAGAACTCACAACAACCCTCTGAGCTTGCTTTGTTGCTCATTTCAAAGATGAGGAAACTGAGACCTACAGGAATTAATCCACTTGCCTAAGGTCATGAGGATAGTGCATTTGTCGGAAATATATGAACCAGTAAATTTAAAAAAGGCTCATAAAAAAAAAAAAGTATATGTTGGGGGTGGGGATCTACTGAAATTCAGAAGAATGCTTAAATTCCATTAACTGTGACTTCTTCCTTTCCTTCAAATTTGAGTATCAGTAGACTCTAGGTAGTAATCTCCGGTCCCCAAATTCAGATGCATGAAAAATGTACTTTTCCTTCTTTTCTTAAAACTTGGGAGTAACGGGTCACGTGGGTGGCTCAGTCCTTTAAGCATCTGCCTTCAGCTCAGGTCATGATCTTGGGGTCCTGGGATCGAGTTCCGCATTGGGCTCCCAGCTCAGTGGGGAATCTGATTCTCCTTCTCCCTCTGCCCCACCTGCTTGCTTGTGCTTGTGCTCGCTCTCTCTCTTAAATAAATAAAATCTTAAAGAAAACAACTCAGCAGTCACAATAACAGCAAATACTTACAAAGCTCTTACTCTGTGCCAGGTTTCATTTTCAACACTTTATTATTATTATCTCCACTTTACAAGGGAGGAAACTGAGGCACAAGGAGGTGAATTTGCCCACTGTTTCATAGTCAGTAAGCAGAGGAATGGGGATTGTGACAGGGAATGATATGGCTTCAAAGTCTGTTTTCTTTCTTTCTTATTTTTTTTTACCTTTTTAAAAAAAATTTTTAAATTTTAAACACAGGGCTTGATCTCAGGACCCTGAGATCAAGACCTGAGTCAGACACTTCACTGACTCAGTCATCCACGCACCCCCCAGAGTCTGTTTTCTTAATCACCGTTTATCAGTACAGCTCCTCTGACCCAACTTTCTCCAATCTCTGTGTTTAAGGTATCCCTCCTCCCCTCAGCAGGACCACAGGGAGCCTGGTAAAGACTATGCAGGATCTTGCATCACCGTCATACTCCTCATGGGTGCACACAAATCACAATACTCTGCTGCACCTGTGGGAGCTCCGGAAGCCTCCTGGAGGTCCACCTTGAGGATGTCCTTGAAGTTGCTGCTCCCTAAAGAATGAGGCAGGTGTTTTCCCAAATCTACCTCAGGTCCTTCTGTTGTCCCATTCCTGATTCTTAGCCTGGCTGCAAGAAGGGCACAGAGCCTCTTCTCAGGGACACATGAGCATCTAATCTTTGTTTCTGCCCTCACCTAGTAGGATCTTATTCTCAGGGGCTATATAGCATAAATTTAAGTTCAAGTCTGTGTCAGAGGCTGGGGATACAAATTGGAAAACAAAACCTAGAAGTTTCCCTGCTTTGATTAACATTTTAACAAAGGCAGATAGGTCTCTTCTTCCCATCCAATTTCCTTAGCTGCAGAATTACCAAGAGATCTGGTATGGTACCATGCTGTCACTGACCCATCTCCATCACACCCTTGGAGTCTAGGACAGAACTCTAATTTGATTCCAGCTTTCACAGAAAACAGAAGAACGAAGAAAGATATAAGGAGAAACCAGGCGCAGAGGGGTTAATCACTCAAAGACTCTCAAATGCAGGCACATCTCAGTCACTAACACTCCAATTCTGAAGTGCTTTCCATGGAAGAGAGAGCAATACTTCCATCTCAAAGCCAAGAGCAGGCTAAGAGACTATAAACGTGCATTGGGAATAGACCCAACATTATTATTTCCTTTGAAGCATTCTTTTTTTTTTTTTTTTTTTTTTTGCATATTTGAACTATAAAATCCTCAGTTTTCAAGGGTTTCCTTGAGGAATCCTTCCCCAACAGTTCATACTTTCATTTCCAGGTATCACAATCACTTCTAGAGGCCTATCTTCTCTGGCACAAAGTAATAATATAATTCTTGAAGTATCACGATTATTCAACATGCTGGAAAAATGTCCATCCATTAGACACTAGCCAACAATGATCTGTAGTTAGAGGCAAAAGTATTCCTGTACCTAAATGCTTGGTAAGAGTTACACAGATCAAGAACTTGAACATTCCACACAATACACCTTACAATAACATTTTTCTGAAATGTGTATTTAATGTTTTATTTTCTCATCCTGATTCATGAGCCTCAGATATGCAACATTTTATACAAAGCAACCTCCTTCACTGAACCTATCACTTTATCCTAGGCCTAGGCTCAGGAACTGATTTTTTGTTCCTTAGAGTCACAGACATAAGCAGACCAATTACATATATCTTCAAAAAAACAAAACAAACAAACAAACAAAAAACCCACCTCACTAAATGCATGAATCCTACAATCCCAATCCTGGCAACAGCGGGAAAGTTACTTGCCTTAGTGTCCTCATTTGTAAAATGAACTATTATTGAATGTACTCAAAATTATCACAGAATTATTTCAGGTTTATTCATTTATTTTTTTAAAGATTTATTTATTTCTTTGAGGGGGGAAAGGGCAGAGGGAGAGGAGAGAATCTCAAGCAGACTCCCCCTGAGCAGAGCTCATAGAGGGGCTTGATCTCATGACCCTGAGATAATGACCTGAGCCAAAATCAAGTTGGACACTTAACCAACTAGCCATCCAGGTGCCCCTATTTCAGGTTTAATAAAAATACAGATCCACAGTTCTCAGTATAGCGCCTAACATATAGTATGGCTCGCCAAATAGAGAGCCAACACACACACTCTCATGTGTACAATTCATATAGAATAGTAACACAAAGAAAGCTCAACGTACTATTTTCCCCCCCTGATGCAGCCACTTAATGATTTGCCTCTGGGTATGTAGAGCTTAAAAGTCAACTGCTATATATTCAAAAAGACACTTCCCAGTGGCTTTTGGGAGGTCTCAATGGTGATGGTGTTGATGTCAGCACCATCTAAGCTCTTGCCTGTATCCTATGATGGAAGTACCAAAATTCACCCTATTTTGCAAATAAGGGAACAGAGGCATCAAGTGTTCAAATAACTTTCCATAGTCATGCAGCTAGAGTATGGAGCAGCCAGGATTAGAACCCAGACAGTCTGATTTCACAGCTCATGCTCCCAAACTTCACAAAATGAAATGTTCCTTCTGGCCTGCCCATAGTCCAGTTCCCTGGGTGATGTAGGCACAAGCTGAGTGAAACGAAAAGTAAGTCTGCCCTTTTATCAACTCTAAGAGGTCAGGAAGTGATGAGCCCCACTCAGCAAGCCTTCCTTATTTTCCCTCAAACCGCATGGGGTTGTTCTGAGAACTGAATGGGATACCCGTATGCTGTAATAGAACATAATGTATCTTATATACACAGAAGTTATTTGTTGACTCTGACTCTGAACTAACTTGAAAAACAACTGAAGAGGGGCGCCTGGGTGGCTTAGTCGGTTGAGCATCTGCCTTCGGCTCAGGTCGTGATCCCAGGGTTCTGGGGTGGGGCCCCACATCAGGCTCCCTGCTCAGCAGGGGAGCCTTCTTCTCCCTCTCCCTCTGACCCTCCCTTCATGCTCTCTCTCTGTCAAATAAATAAAACCTTAAAAAAAAAAAAAAAGAAAACTGAAAAATGACTGGCATCATTGTATGTTCTGCGTTTTCCACTTACCACCACTCACATCCAAGTGTTTTCAAGTGGGTACCTACTGCTTTCTCCCTGGATGTGGTTATGGTAGAAGTATTATTTTTCAAAAATGTTAGAAAGAATGAATATTGAAATAAGCATCTTAAACGTCTCTATTGTCATGTGTAGAGAAGGACCTAAAGTTTTGTTTTTGTGTGTGTGGTTTTTTTTTTTTTTTTTGTACCATTAATAGCCTTAAACCAGGCAAACTAGTGAGAACCATTCCTGCAATCTGTAGCCTCCATTTATTGAGGCTGTGCTGTGTATGAAGGTTATTTTTAATCCTCAGGCCAAAGGTTTTTTTGCTTTTTTTTTTTTAATTCCTCACAGCCATTTTAGGAATTAATTACCTTTCCTTCTACAGAAGAAAAAGAGACTCGAGAAGATTAAGTGACTTGCCCAAGATCACAGAGCTTGTTAACTTGAGCCCCGTTCTGCCTGAATTCAAAACCTTCACACTGTCCTTCCATCACATCAAGCTGCTTCAGTGAAGGGATAGAAAATTAAGACAGTGAGCAAGCCTGAGACAACTGGAGATTTGCATAAAATAAGGAAGTGTGATTCTCATGTGTGAAACTTGTAGGTTTCAGAGAAATGTACCACATTGACACACTGCTCACATTGAAGACAAGGGCGAAGGACACAGTGGTTCACACCCAGACTGGGAGCAGAGGCCAGAGGCTTGATCTTCTTGGGGAAACATGATCTCAAGTTTTGGAAGAGAAACAGCTTACAGTAGAGAAAGAAGTGGGTTCTATGAGACACGAAATGCCACCTAGCACTCTGGTCCTGGGGCTGACAGTCAGGGAAAGTGCCCACAGGCCCACTCCTGCCCCTGACAACTTCTACCTGACTCAGCAAGATCCAATCTTGTGTTTTCATTTCATATGCATTCATCCCTGTGAGAATTTAGGGCAGACCAGAGTATCTGTTATAGCCTAAATTAAATAAATCCTTAAAGACACTATGTGGACCGAAGGCCTGAAGACAGCTTCTTTGAGGAGCAGTTTGGGTTACTTTCCATGCAGAGATGAGAGGCTCAGTCCCCACCTCATCCATCTAACTTCCTCTCCCTTTAATTCTTGTTTATCTTCTTCCTCCTCTCTCAAACATTCCCAAAAACAGCTTGGGGGAAGAGGTATGGAGCAGTATCACGCAGGCTGTTGGTAAGTGGGACTATCACTAGGCACAGGCAGAGGAGAGCAGAGCAGTGGATTTACAAGTCTAAGTGGTGAGTTTGCCTCTCCATCCCAAACCCACCTGGCATGTGACTTTCTGGAAAAGCACTATTTGGGGGCACACACAGGGCAAAAGGACGGAAAAAATAGATTATATAGTGATATGCAATGGGTTATTTATCCCATCACAACCTCGGAAAGTCACAACAGAGGTCCCACCTCCAACACTGCATTGGACCAAAGTCAAAGCACTCCACACAGGAAGCTGCAGGTAGGTGCAGGGGCCAAAGGTTCATAGCCACGGTGGGCAGCAAGCAGTGGTTATAAAGTACAGAGGAAACCCTGCAGGCCGTGAGGATGTACAGCAAGTGCTGAAGAATCTCTGTTCTCAGAGGAAGAAGCCGAGGCGATAATATTTCCACCTTTTAGTTGTGAGCTCACTGAGTGTATCTTCACAGCAATAGTGTCTGAGCTGACACTGGTGTTTGCTGAAAATTTAAAGGGGGTCTTGGAAGTTTTTATCAACACAGGCCATGGCAAATTAAAATGAGGTGTTGAAATTTCGGCAAAAGGTTTTGACGTCAGTGGAGTCAAAATGTATCCTTCAAAGAACACCCGTCCACTCTATGTATATCCATAGACATATGATAAAACAGAGGTTGGGCAATGGGACAGGGATAATCAGAAAGCAAATGTCTATTTCTACTTTCTCCTGGGGTATGTGAAACTGATTCCCAAGAGAGAATAAGGACAGACATTTGTTTTCCAGTGGACACCTGGCACCCACACGTCTGTTTGCACCTGTCCTGGTGTGCAATACAGCAGTTGCTCCCTCTTGCCTGGTCCCGGGTCTTCCAGGAAATGCCTAGGAAAGCTGGATGCTGGCTGCTGGCACATTCAAGACCAGGAAAGATGAGGCTCAGACTTTCCTGCTGTTGAGCCTGCCGCTTGCTGCTTCTGTTTCTGGTGTTGACTGACTCCACTGAAGTTAACGTACACAGTAGATTAGCTTGCTTAACGAGCAACATTAATACACTGATTAATGTGACAATGTGACAGCACTTGCTTTACCCCCTACATATCCTTTGTTCAACTTATACACAGGATGGGTACTTTACTTCCTTACTATCAAATAAATGCCTACTTACTGAGCACCTACTGTGTGCTTAGTTCCAGACTGGGCTCTGGGGAAAGCATACAAGACACTCACAAGGCTTCCACTCTGACTGCAGAGGAGGGTTCGCACACAGGAGGAGGAGGCTACTGATGATGGGAGTAAGGGGTCCTGACGGAAATCAATCAGAAGGCAAGAAGGTGAGGTGTCAGTGTGAACAAGTTTGGTTCAGAGCCGCTGGGGCTGAGGGAGTGCAGGTAAAAGAATTCTAAACAGTGAAGGCAGATGAACAGCATGCTTTAGGCACAAGGAGTTATCCACAGTGGCTCAGAGTAAGGTTAAGCCAGAGCAGCTGGGTGCAGGCAATCCTGTAAGACAAGCTGAAGCTGAAGGCAGCTTGGGAAGTGCTATGCTTGTGGGTTTGAACTTGATCATTCAGGTTAAGGGTAGGCAAACAGTTTCTGGACAGAGCCAGATAGTAAATATTTTTAGCCAGACAATCTCTGCTTCAACCACTCCACTCTGCCCTTACAGGGCAAAAGCAGCCATTGACCATATGTAAATGAATGCGCATGGCTGTGTTCCCTTAAAACTTTACTGACAGAGAGCTGATGGATTTGCTCTGTGGCTGTAGTTTGCTAATCCCTGCTGTAAGCAGTGGGAGACCCCGTAAGATTTAGAAGCAAGGCGGTTATGAGTATACACAGTGAGTTTATTACACAGGTCACAGTGCTGCTGGTCAGAGGATATAGTAGAGGGAAAGGAGATGGGAGGCAGAGGAACCAGTCGGGAAATTTTTATTTCTGATAGATCACTTTGCAAGTCTAACTCTCAAGTGCACATCATCTGAAGAGTGACCCTCTCCTCTCAGGGTACTGACTCATAGTCACACTCCCCTCTCAAGATCTACAAACTAAGGCATCATTCTCAAGCCGGATGCATTTCTTAAAGCACGCATTGACAAAAATGTCTCTTAAATGAAGTATAGATCAGCACAAAGATAACTTGTAAGCTTGACAGTGTATGGGAGATGGAAAGAACAGTTTGTAAAGCAAAATATGGACAACAAAGGTTTGATTAAGGTAAAACAGGGACCAGCATGATAAATGATCACCAGCAGCCCTTTTTTCCTCTTAATATTAAAGTGAGAAGGAACAAAGACTTGGATCAATGCCCCCATCAATGACTAAGTCTTCTCAGAACAAAACCAACTTGCTAAATGACGAGACAAAGAAAACAACAAACCACTCTTCCTTGGGCATCCTTCTGAAGATGGTTTCCAAACAGAGGGTCTTGCCAGTCACACTTTAATGAACACAGAAAAATTCCACGGTAATTGACAAAATCCACCAGCATTAACGTGTAAAAGTTTCTGCAAACCAGAACTAAATTGAATGTGCCAACTCTAAATCTGTTAGGGGGAATTTTGTAGCAAGTCTTCGTAACAGGACAAATGTAATCTTCAATATAGCCGAAGTGAAAATCAAGAGTTTAGAGTAATGACGTTTTCTCTTAAGATGAGGACCTGCTTTAGGACACTCAAATGCAGACTGTCCCCATCTTAAAAGGAACTGTGGTCCAAAATTTTCTCTACAATTTGAGCTGTTTTCTCTCAGAAACATGGTATAAATGTGGGTTAGTTCTCAGGCTAGCCCTTCCAAAGCTTATGTAAACTAAAAGAAAAATAAAATGGAAAAAATAGGAAGCAATGGCTTTGCAGTACTAGTGATTAAGCATATCAAAAGCAATTAAAATTATGTAATCATTTAAAACTTTCTCTTAAAAACAGGGAGTTTAGGTTTAAAACAAAGTCGGGATTCATTTTGAGATTCTCCATCAGTTATAGCCCCCACCTCCCTCTTTGTACATCAGATCTTAGACTCACCAGCTTCCTCACTGTTCTTTAAAGACTGAGTTTGTTCTTGCCTCTGGGCCTTACTGATTCCTCTTCCATCAGTTAGGAACACATTTCCAAGAGCTTTTTGAACATCTAAATCCTTCTCATTATCAAGGCCTCTTAGGCCTCCTATATGAGTATCTAAAAAGAGACCCTCCCTGTGCAGTCATCATCTGTACTATCATCCTGGGTCAAGTTCTTCAGTTTTTATGAAGAATTATATTATTTACTTTTCACTTGATTTACTTAATTTCTTCCTGTCTCCTCCATTAATATAAATTGCATGCCAGTAAGAATTCATCTTCTTTAACCCAATGTTTGATTTTTTTGTTTTTTTCCTACTGAATGGTCCCTGAAGAGGTTACTGTATAGATGCTTTCCAGAGTTTCTTAATTTAATGATTTTTATGATTTCTTTATTTTCCCTAATATAATTTCTATTATTCTCTTATTCTTTAATTCCAAAACCAACAGCCATCCATTACTTTATAGACAGACACAGGTTAAGAACAATTCTCAATATTTATTGATCGATACTAACTTGGTTCCTTATAAATGTAATAATTGTGGTCAAGAAGTAAGAGAGGCAGAGGAAAGTAGGTTTAAAAAGACCAAAACCTTATGCATGGGGCTCCTGGGTGGCTCATTCGGTTAAGCATCCAACTCTTTTTTTTTTTTTTTTTTTTAAAAGATTTTATTTATTCGACAGAGAGAGAGACAGCCAGCGAGAGAGGGAACACAAGCAGGGGGAGTGGGAGAGGAAGAAGCAGGCTCATAGCAGAGGAGCCTGATGTGGGGCTCGATCCCAGAACTCCGGGATCACGCCCTGAGCCGAAGGCAGACGCTTAACCGCTGTGCCACCCAGGCGCCCCTAGCATCCAACTCTTGATTTTGGCTCAGGTCATGATCTTAGGGTCATGGGATGAACCTCTCTGCCTCTGCACTCAGTGGTGAGTTTGCTTGTCCCTTTCCCTCTGCTCCTCCCCCTTGCTCGAGCTCTCTCCCTCTCTCAAATAAATAAATAAATAAAATCTTTAAAAAAAAAGGGCTTATGCAAGTATCAACGAAAAAGAGTACAATTTGATTCAACTAACTGCATGTTTACGAAATGCATAAAAATGGGGTTGATCAGGGTGGGGTAGGAGGGTCGTAGCAAACTCTCCCAAAGAGGAAAGAGAATTACAGACCCAAATACTGTCAGAGGCCTCTGCGGGGGTACCACCAGCACAGAGCGGAGTTGCTATTCAAAGTATATTTTACACTGTGTAGGGAAAACTGTGCTAATAGGAAGCAAAAAACAATAAGAGTAACATTTACTGAAAATTTACCATGAGCCAAAAACTTTGTTAAGTGTTTTTATATTTAATCCTTACAACAACCTCTTGAGGTTCATATTATCCTTATTTTTTCAAATGAAGAAAGAGAAACTCAAAGTTAAATAATTTAAATCAGAAAATCATTCTGAGTTACAGATTTAGACTTGAATCAAAGTGTATCTGGAATTTTTCCCCCTATGCCATTTCCTGAGAAAGATATATATTAGTTATATGTTTATGCTCACAGTGATGGTGATAGGTAGTTCTCGACTTCTCTCCCTCTCATAAGAACAACAACTAACTATTCATTAAGAAGACACCACTGAGAGAATCCTAGATGTTTATACTCATAAACATGAACCTTAAATTTTACAAATTAAATAATGAGCAAGTTTGGATATTTTCTTTTTTTTAAGTAAACTTTTGCTTAATAAAATTGCTTTAAATGATAATAGCCTGTTATTCTAGGGCCTGTGAGAACGATTTTAAACACAAACAGATTTTTCATTATGCTTCTGTTCTCCCATTGTCTTCTGTGACAACTGTCAGAATTGGAGGTTTTGTAATAAGTAGATTATGCTAGCAAGTTACAGGTACCAAATCCCTGGACTTTCCTACATTCATGACAAGCAAACAAATAAAACAGTTAAAACTACATCCATAGGACCCAAAGCAGGAAAAACAAAGATCAACCAGGCAATTTTCCTATATTAACTTAAAGGTTTCCAGCATTGAAGCTCTGCCTGAGTTTACACGTACCATTGAGTAAGGAAAAGGTTAAGATACAGGCAGGGAGAGGTAGGGCCACCCTGATTAGGCTCTGAAGCTACTCCTGGCCAGTGGGCAAAAGCTCTAAGCCAAAGTGAGCAAGAGATAAGGGAACAGACCAGACCACCTGGCCCCGGCTGTTAGGAAGTATTTCTCTTTGGCGGCTATAGTGTGATTACAGAAAATAACCAAACGTCAAAGAAGTAAGTCATTAAGGGTGTTATCAATTGTCCTTGCTCAAACCAAGATGGTACAAGAATCTCAAGGCCACAAGCTCCCTGGTCTAGTTTTCAATAAAAGACGGGCCTAAAAGGCCTCAGTGGCAACCCATTTGGGACCATTCTCACTCTAGAGAGCTTTTCCTTTCCTTTCTATTCTCACATTCACTTAATAAACTTTCACTTCACTTCACCCTCTTGTGTCCATGAGATTCTGACTCCGTGAGACAAGAACCCTGGCATTCTGCCCTCTTATGAATAGGGCCTGAATGGGTCAATGAAGAAAAAGGAAGCCACACCTTTATCTCTCTCCCTGTCTACTAGAATTATAGCACATGGTGTAATAGTTAGAATGCAAGCAGGTGATAGATTGAACCTAAAAAAAGTAGCCATGGGCATTTTATCTGAGCTCCTCTCACTCTAAAATGTATACGTGTAAATGAAGCCCCCTGACATTTGGTTTTCTGAGCTCTGCTTTTTTTTTTTTTTCTTTCTCTGTTTACTTAGTTTTGTATCATTTATACTCATGCTTTACCCTGCAAAATAAGTGCAACTCAAGCTCTTTCAAAGAAACCAGGACATAAACGAATGCATCATTTTGACAGTGGAAAATGACAAAACATCTTTCAGAATCTCTCCATACTTGGCTGATAAATGAAGCACATCAGCTACAAATTCTAATACCGAGCAGACTAGTGAAAACAAGTGAGCCCATTCAGAATATAGTGAGGAAGACAGCACACAGTGTTTGACGGTTAGAAAAGGAAAAAGATTGATTCCTTGTTGATTTGTAAAAAATGAGCGAAATGGAAGATGAGTTCTATCACAGTTCAACCTCTCAGTTATTTATTTACCAAAGCACCACTACAAGATGAGGATTATGCAGGCTTTATTTCTAAATTAATTTCTAATTGCTTATTTTTTTCCCAAAATAGTGTGAAAAATTTATTATCTACAGAAATTTGCAAAACGTACATATGACGCATATAAAACAAATTTAGAATACCCCCTCTGCTCTTAACATTATATTTTACCTAAAAAAAATCTTAAAAATAACTTTAAGGGACATCTGCATAATTATAATAATGTTTATAAATATAAATACAAACATTATAAATAAGTTTTAAAAGTTTAATTATAAAATTGATAAAAATATCAGGAATCTCAGTAATAACCCCTATAATTTCAGAGAGAATGAGTCACTGGAAGTCTAATTTGTGCTCTTAGAGGGTTTTGGGGCTAAAAATATTTAGATCAACAAGGCAGACATTGCTGGTTCCAACCGGTATCATACTCCCCCCCCCTTTCTTTTCTGGGCATTCAAAAAATAAAATAGACGGGGCCACAAAACCAGTTCTGGTCTATGAGATAGGAATAAAAACACTGCTGATGTCCTTTCATTATCAAGGCAGCGCACAGTCTCTGTGTGATTCTCCAAGCTCTCATTTCCTGCAAGGGGAATGTGGAGACCTAACTTTCAGATGATAGAGTCACCATATTGAATCAGTCTGGTAAGCAGCTACCCAGAGGGTCTCCAGGATCTACAGAAAGCTTTTATTAATCCATTCAGATTTTGGCTGTTTGTGACCACAGCACAAATCTAGCCTTTCCAACTGTTACACACATTCGTAGTTTGTTAAGTTTCTCAGACAAGGGACTTACCTTTGAAGGATATCTAGAGTTCCAAAAGTTGCAGATAAAACGTCTGAATAAATTGAATAAAGATGTCTGACTTATTACTTTATTCTGTTTGAGATGCTTGAATCCTGCTTTCTCATAGATCTTCAGTTTGTCTAATGAATGAATCCTAGGATTTTATCTTACTCCATGAAAAACAGTCCATTGCATTTTTTTGTAATCTGATTCTTTATTGAGCTGAATGGCCATCAACAGATAGTTTACTTAGTCATAAAACAACAAGACTTATGGGGTCTAAAAGGTGAAGAAGTTAAGAAGATAAAGAAGGAAGTACAAATCTAAGAAAATACAGGTAATTTCCCTTTTAGAAACTGAAAGGTATACATTAAGTTTGAATAAGGCATAAGTCCTAGACACTCAGATGTGGAGAAGAACTTAGAGGTCATCACACATAACATCTCTAGCTGCAGATGAGTACAGAAGGCTCAGGTTCAGTTACATGGCGTTTGCAATTTCCAAAATAAGTTCCTACTGAGCATGAGGTGGGGGCGGTAGCAGGGGTGCTTTTATATTGTTGGCCAGCATCAGGCTAAGCTCCCTACTTGGCATCAGTTGCTAGTGACTGATATTTAAATACGTGGTCTAGAACTCGGATGTGTGCAGGGTCTTAATGCATGACATCTCTGGCTTTCCCTTAGCTTTCTTCAAATACCTGTTTTCTCTTTCGTGGCTTTTCTCACTGCCTTTTTGTCTTATCATACTTTAGTTTCATTATAAACCACTTCAGATGTTTCCTGTAACTAACTAGTTGTAAATATATTAAATAAAATTAAATTATTTCAAAGCCCCCTTCCAATTATAAGACTGTTTTTCTAGGGAATCAGGGAGCTAAAGAGTTCGGGTATTAAGTTTGACTATGACTAATTTGCTCCAGCATAGGAGTTGCTGCAAAGCAAGCACCCAATCAGAAAGTGTTCAGTCTGGTATTAGGACACCATGATGATGACCTAAAATCCTAGATCCCATATAACCACTCCATCAAAGTATTGTTTTATTTTGTTTTGATACACTGCTTTCATCCAAGGCACATCCCTCAGGAATGTATTATAGAATAATCAATAAGTAACAAGAATCTAAAGATAGACTCCCTGGGTTCAAACTTATGAGCTCTGCCACTTACAAAATTTTTGACCTTGAACAGTTTACTTAACTTCTTTGAGTCTCAGTTTCTTCATGTGTCAAATGAGCATAATTATGAGAATTCCTACTTGGGGAATATTAAATACGATTACAGCCAAACTATTTAGCATGGTGCCTGGCATTGTTCAAAGAAATGTTAGCTTTTATTGTTAGTAGAAGATTATGAGGCACCATAAAAAAAAAATCAATGAATGGCACCAAAATTACTAGTACTTTTCTACAGAAAAAACCTAGAGGCATTTCTCTAACTGTTCAACAGTAGCTTCTGGCTCTTCCAACACTTGTGATCAACTAGGCAGGCAAGACCCAGAAGCAAATGCCCAGACTCAAAACTAACTCTTGTCTTCCATAACATCTTGTTTAAGGGTTACTAGACCGGTATCAAATTGTCTGTTGCTGCTAGGCCATAGGTTAAAGGCACTTAGAAAGGCTTTAGATGGCTTGTGCTTCACAACTACTGGTGGGGAGGAGGGTTATAGATACCACTATATAGAACCCACTGTCAGAGAACAATTCAGTCCTCCTAACACTTGTCAGATGCAAACTTCTGACTGTCAGAGATGGAAATAGGTTCATCTCACTGACGGGGAACAAGTCCCCTACAAAGGAAATGGGAAAAATCACAGACGTCCAATAGTAAGGGATACCCTGATAAATAGTTGTGGCAGGGCTCCTTCTTCCAACTTTGACTCAAGAAATCTATGTAATATAAATACAAGTCCAAAATGTATGGTCTGGCTACTTTAGAATCATCATTAAGAAATGAATACGAATGAATTCCCTGCAATAAAACCAATCCTCTTCCAGAAGGGGAAAAAAAAAAAAAAAAGAGTCCCAATGGTATAAACCTTAACCTACACAAACTTCAATGAAGACCTGTTCAAATGGAAGACGGAATCAAAGGGAATTTTGCATTACTCAATGTGGGGCCTGAATCACCCTCTGCTGCCTTACACTATTATTTCAGCTGGAGACTCCCTGCATGAACCCCTTCTCCCCCCGCCCCCGCACTCACCTAAGGCTGAATACCCAACAGGTACTCAGTCAAGACCCGTAGATGAATTGAATCAGGGCGGGGAAGGACACAATTCCCTCTGGCCATGTCATTTTTTACAACACAGAGTAGCAAAGCTTACAGAGTCTTAAAGTGCAGAAAATTAAAAAGAAAAAACAAAATAAGTCTAGAAAAATACAAGTAATTTTAGTATCTTCAAAGTTGGGTTATATTTTAGGTTTCGGATAGAGAAAAACTTTCATTTTCTTCCCAAAAGTATTAATATGTTTGTACTATTAGTAATATACATAGTTAAAAAAATTTGATATTAGAACAAAAATATGTTCTCTAATGATAGATTGGTTCCAAATCCAAGTTTCTAATAAATATGGTAATGTTAAAAATAGAGAAGTCTAGGTGGCACTACTGATATTTGGGCTGAACAATCCTTGTGGGGCTGCCCTATTCATTGTAGGATGTGAAGCAGCATCCCTGGTTTCCACCCACTAAATGCTTGGAGTACTCCCCCTCCTTCTGTTTTGAGAACCAAAATGCTTCCAAATTTTGCCAAATGCCCCCTAGGGTGTAAAATCATCCCTACATCTAGATGATAAGTCCATCTATCGTATCAAAGGAAAAGTGAGAGGTGGAGTACGTGTGTGTGAATGCATGCACATCATTCATGCATTCATAGGTCAAATAAATTAGGGAGAAGCTATCTCCAATTATCTAATAAGAGGCTTCTAGTAATAAAAATTCTGTGAAATACTGCTTTAAATGGATCTAGAGCATTTAAGTGCCAACAGCTCTGCTGTGTGCATTAGAAAGCCAAAACCACAGGGCAGACAGAAAAACTGGCAACTCTACAGATCAGCATAGGATTCAGCGCATAATTATGAGAACAAGTCTCATATTTAAGAAACAGTGGATCACAGTGCAAGAGAGGAAGGGACAGTGTACCAAAAGCACCACAGAACGGTAAGGCTTTCCCGTTGTCCCTTCAAGGGGGCAGGTGTGGCTCTTCTCTGTGCTGCCCTTGCTTTCTATAAGGGTGGGATGAACCAGCCAAACACTCTCCACCTACACGAGAACATCTTCCCCACAGCAAAAGAATAGCTGGCTCTTTTACACCTCACCTTTCGGAATAATTTACTAAACCTCAAAACTGTATTATCTATGAACAGAAGATGATACACTTCTCAGGGTCAATGTGAGGTTAAAATGTAAAGCATGTTGAAACTGCCTGATACAAAAGCACTTAATAAATGCTTATAAAATCTCAAATCTGTATTAGAATTAACAAAAATAAATAAATAAAAGTGTCAATCCACTGGCAAAGCAATTCTCGGACTTGCATGGATGAACGGTCCTGAAAAAGGCACTTCTGCTACCAGCCAGAGAAGGTGCAAACTCTCCTGAGTGGAAGACAAAAGCTATTCGCATCTCAGCAATGAGGAAGGGAATCAGCGACACCAAGTTCTGTGCACATGACAGCGATTGAACTCTAAGGTAGAGATGTCTGTGGTTTAATCCCTATTCATACACCATCCATCTCTTGTTCAACTGGCCTGGATTTCTTCTTGTAACTAGTGAGGAGCAATGAGCAAATGGCTTCGTTATACCAGAGACAGGTGGCATTTATATAAGAATTATCACAGAAACATGCTCACAATTGAAAAAGGCTTACAAAGTTTTCCTCTCATACATCTGAATAGTGAACAATGACATTATGACTCAATGATTCATTCTAATTATGAAGAAAAGCTGAAGGCCAGACTCCAGTGGAATGATATCGGGGCTGGTTCAAAGTCAGGATCTAACTCACACTCACTTCATTACCTTATTTATTGACTTTTGTTTATTTCTTTATGTCATGAAGGGTGTTGTAAGGATAAGAAATAAGACATTCCTACAACCCTTCTCATTTACTCTGCTCCAAGCTCACTAGCCTTCTTGCTGTTCCTGAACACATTGGGCTTTGGGACCTTTGTACTTGTAATTCCCTCTGCCTGGCCTGATATCCTTCCTCCATATATCTGCATACAAAGTCACCCCAGTGATTACTTTTGGAGCTGACCTAAAATCTTAACCTCAGGCCTAATGGCTGTATGCTCAGTCTGACTCCCCAAACCACTGCCCCAGCCCCTTCCCTGGATTAGTTTCTTCTCCTTATCATTTTTACTATATAACGTTCTGTATGTTTGCTCCTTATATTTTTTATTATCTGTCTTCCACACTAAAACAGAAGGTCCCCAATGAGTGCCATTTTTTTCAGCTTTTGCCTGAAAGAGTGTCTGACACATGGTAGGCTTTCAGTTAAAGTCTGCTGAAAAATATACATAGGGGGTCCTGGGTGGCTCAGTCGGTTAAGTGTCTGACTCTTGATTTTGGCTCAGGTCATGATCTTATGGTCGGGAGACTGAGCCCCACATTGGACTCCGTTCTGGGTGTGGAGCCTGCTGAAGATTTTCTCTCTCCCTCTCCCCACTCACTCTCTCTCTCTAAAAAAATAAAAAAATATATATATATCGAATATGAATATGAGTCTAATAACATTAAGCAGAAAAAAATCATAATGCCATCCAACTTCAAACCGTCATTTGGTTATGAACTGTGCAGAGAAATAATGTTGAAGTTTGAAGATCAAGAATTTTATTTAAGACCAGTCGGGTTCAGATTTGGTTCGAGACAAGTTATTTTGGATTAGGACTAGAGATGCCGCAGTCCAGCATTACAGTCAGGTTCTTAATCTGCAGTCACAAAGCACATGGTGCCTGAAACAAGAATGTATCGATCCTTCTCTCTAATCTCTGAGAATTCCTGTAAATCTTTCACTTCTTCAGGGACAGCATTTCTTGATCCTCTTCCTGCAAGCACTGCGTTCTATCCTCAGCTCCTGTTCTCATATTTTATCTTCACAGCAGGTTTACACTATTACCCCCCACTTTACAGATTGTTAAACTGAGGCTAAAATAAAGAAACCAGGTTAAATGAGTTTCCAAAGGTGATACAGCTTTATCTTTTCCACTGATTTTCACCTAAGTAAATCCCACTTCTCTTGTAAACAGGTTCAGATGTATATTTTTCCCCAAAAAAATCTCTTCTGCCATGTTGTCACTGTCCAGCCTGAAGCAACTTACTTCATCTGTGTGACCATTCGGTTTGCTCCTCTACACTGAAGTGATAATAACACCCATGGCTAGCAAATACTCAAAACACAGTAGCTCTTAGTATTCCCCTGACCTCTCTGCTAACTCTCAACATTTCCTCAAGGTCACCTTCACTTCAGGAGACACCTGCAAATTCCAGAAGACATGCCTGCCGGGCTTTTCATGTGCAGCCTAAAGAGAATGCTAGCATCAACCACTGATTTCAATTAGAATAGGAGAAAAAAAAAAATGGAGAGAGATTAAAATATCTGAATTTGAAAAAAATGCCAAAAAAAACCATCAGAAGGACAGTAATCTTTTTAGCATTACACGGAAAGGAAAACAGAGAATTTATTTCAGGACAATTTAGGAGGAAAAAAAAAAAGATTTTTTTTTTTTCTCTTTTGAATGAAGCTGCCACGTGGCCTTCTCATTCCCCTCTCTCAATGGAAATTTGAAATGGGAAAGTTTCCCAAATAATTTTAGATCAATCATGAGTTCATACGGTTTTGACATCATAACTCTTGTCATGTTACCATGCCAACAGGCAGTGAGGAGCTAAAAGCTCTCCAAAGATATGGAAATTATGGGCTTAGATGTGATTCGGTTCTCCGTGGGGTGAACGCTAACAATATCGCCAACTATAAATAACGAGGATTGCCATGACACCCTCTCACCCACTCCCCTTGGTTCCTTCAATAAGCACTGAAAATACGTGATCTATTTTAGAAACAAAACCTGAAGATCCATTCCCTAAATGGACGCCCTGCGTGTAATAAAAAGTTACATGATTCTTGATTGTTGCTCTCAGAACAAACTCCCACGTTAATCTAGACACCCCACATCTCTTACTCCACATACCACCTAATCCCAGCATATTCAATTCCTACTCCTTCATGTGTACCGAGAGGCAAGGGTAGGTGCGTGCTTGGGTACTGTCTCCCTAAATTGTATGAAGCTGGCAAGCTCAAGTGCCCAAAATAAAGGGGCACTTGTCCCAGAAATTACAATGGAGTGTCCTTTGGTCATCGTCGCTTTTAAAAATACCCACAGAATGAACGCACCCGATTGTCCAATGTGTTTATGCTCACCACTCTTGCTTGCCAGTTTAATTGCTTTTGTTTGGTTTGGTTTCTGATTGAATTTCTGGCCTATCAGGTATTACTACAGACCAGAAGCATAAGCTGTATCTTCTCTGTCTCAATTGCAGTGGTGAATAGATAGAAATAAAATGTGTACTTCATGGATTCTCTGATGATAGCACAAAACAAGAAATGTTGTGTTGCCATTGTATGATAGACTACTAAGTCTGAACCAGTGGTGTGACACGTGCCTGCTAGTATCCATGCCCTTTGAGGGGCCCCTCACTTGAATCTGGCCAGCCCTGTGACCTGTTTTAACCAAAGAAAGCTTTGCAAATAGTGCTGGACAAGCCTGGAACTTAAGCCTTAAAAAGATATGGCATCTTCTGCCTTTGTGCTGGGAGAAGCCCAACCTAACCCTGAAGAGAGGCCACATGGAGGACCACTGAGGTCTCCAACCAACAGCCCCAGCTGAGAAGCCAGGAGGCACAAGCAACTTGCTAGCCATGGAAGTGAGGCCACTATGGAATTGACCTCGGGGCCCCATAGAGCTGCCCCAGCTGTTATGGAAATTAGCTGTCTTAATCATAGGAAACAGTTGATAGTTGCTGGAAGGGAGGTGGGATGGGGTAACTGGGTGATGGGCATTAAGGAGGGCACATGATGTCATGAGCACTGGGTGTTATATTAGACTGATGAATCACTGATCTATACCTATGAAACTAATAATACATTATATTTAATTGAATTTAAAATTTTTAAAAAATGAGGGGCGCCTGGGTGGCACAGCGGTTAAGCATCTGCCTTCGGCTCAGGGCATGATCCCGGCGTTACGGGATCGAGCCCCACATCAGGCTCCTCTGCTATGAGCCTGCTTCTTCCTCTCCCACTCCCCCTGCTTGTGTTCCCTCTCTCGCTGGCTGTCTCTATCTCTGTCAAATAAATAAATAAAATCTTTAAAAAAAAAAAAAAAATAAAAAATAAATAAATAAATAAAAAATAAAATTTTTAAAAAATGAGCTATCTCTGCCAAGCCCTGTCCAAAATATGGAACTGTGATCGAAGACACAAAATGTTGGTTGTTTTAAAGCACAAGGTTTTAGGAAAGCTTGCTCCATAGCACTATGGGATCATAAATACCACATATTTAGTAAGGCAGAAGTATAAGACAGCCTTTCAGGCAGGCAAACTTGAGTTCAAATCCCTCTAACTACCCTTTGGTGTGATTCAAGACAGAATATAAAAGCCCCATTTCCACATGTGAAAATGAGGGGAAAATAAAATGTCAAGTTCACTGAGGCTGAAAGGAGAAAAAGGGGTCATCCATGTACTTTACACAGCACCTACTAGGATAAGCATGACACTAATACTAGCTGCTATTAATGTTATTTTTCTAGGCATGGTGGAGATCAAGATTCACTCTTGAGAAAAATGCCATTTCATCCAGAAAATAAAACATACATGTAAAACAATTAACAAACAATATAGGGAAAGATGATAATGTTAATGATGATACTATGTTATGTGTCTTGGGGAAAGAAGAGGAGGTGAGACCGATGAAAATGTATTTTGGAGTAAAAGGTTAAGAGGAGGAGATCTCTGACTGTGCCTGAACATTTGCTTTTGAGTTTACAAAACGCGCTCGACAGAGGAGAAAAAGTCCTATTTGTCATCCTTATTTAGTCAGTCCTAAACCAATATCCACTGGTATTATGATATGATAATAATGGATCAAGGAACTCAAAATGGCACTGCCCGAACTCCCTGGCATTGTATGTCTTTCTGAATAGAAGAAAGCCAGTGTTTCCAGCCCCAATATCCATGAGACTACAGAAGTACAGAAATCATTTGCGTATATGTCCTTGCTACATTGATAGGATCCAGGAATAAGGCCAACAAGTTCCACGAATGCATTAATCTTGGAAAGAAATAGTGTTGTTAAATCACCACACCCCCTCGAGTCTTCCCCCTTTCTGAATAGAGATTTCCGCCACACTCCCAGGTCTCCCCCTCCATGTGTGACTTTCAATTTTTTTCGATGTTTACACCTAGATATCACATTTAGCTTTCATCAAAGGATGAAAGGATGTCAAATTGCTTTCCTCACAGTAATTTCCTGGAGCCCTCAATCCTCTGGTATGGCCTGCCACCTATTATTATTATATCTATTACCTGATAGAATAGAATTCCTAGGGAAACCCTCCCAGTTGCAAATGTAAGGTGGTGAGGTACTTAACACAGATACTGTAAATCCAATGATCAGCTTGGAAACACGTTTTCCTTTCCTCCACCTGGAGCAAAACACGCAGCCCAGTAGATGGTAGCAGTGTGGGCACCCCGCCCCACCCCCCCGTCCATTCCAGGGTATGGCAGAGGAGATTAAGGGGCTGAGTTTATTGACTAAATTACAATAAGTACCCTAGAAGTCCAGGAATATTTGGAATTACGTTCCGAAGAAAGACAGACACTTGAATACAATAAGCATAGGTACAATTTCTTCCCTAACGCATTTTTTAAAAGACCGAGGTCTCAAGCAGTCTCCTATCAGTGGAATGGAAACACACCCAGAATCTAGAAGGACATCGGCATGTTTGTGAAGCCTTTGGGTTTGTCTGGAGAGCGCTTCCTCTTGCTTTCCCTCACTGCCTTCCTCCCGTTTCCTGCGGTCACCTTTTCCACATGAATTCTCTTATTTCTAAGCTGCTCTTCTCAGAAGCTGTTCATTCCCCACACCCCAAGAAAGGACCTAGTTCATGACGCCCTAACCTCTTGCTGCTCCTAGGAATATGCACCTATCTGCTATAGAAACCCAAACCTTTTAAAACCTCCACTGAAGGAATACAGTATCAGTCACTTTCACAGGTGGTGGGACTATGCTTTGGTCTCTTTCAAATCATACCATCTAGTAAGTTATTTCTACCATGACACTAATTCCTGCTCATGCCAGATAAATGCACTCATTTGTCAATAAAACCACATTTTTGGCATGCTGTATAATCTTAGAAACCACAAAGCCAGACAATATCTTGCACTGAATTTTAAAATGTGAAAAGCTATTCCATTTTAGTTGATTGTACACAGAGATGAATATTGTACTTTCAAAATCACTGGCCAAGAGTGAAAGGAAAAGCAACCAGGGAGGCAGAGGGGGAAAGAGAGCACAGACAGGTGGGCTCCTGAGAGCTCTGAGTCCTTCCATCAGAGGGCTGAGGCTCTTAGCTAGAGAATGAACAAGAATGTCCTTCTCTGCCCCTGGGTGGGCACCCAGGTGGGCTCCTTAAGCTTCCATCTCCAGGTAATTTACTTACGGTCTTCTCTCAATTAATTTGGAAGCATTTCTGTCAGAAAAAGCATTGATAAAGAGGATGAAAGAAACGTGCCATTTATTTCTGACCCCCTTCTTTTGATAGTGTAATTCAAAGGGAGTGGATGGAAGGTCATTCCTCTCTTCAGCCACTTTCTCATGCAAAGTGCTTAGTGAATTAGTTTAATAAGGAAAAAACTGCATATAATTTGCTGTTCTTGAATTTTTTTTTTTTAATTATTTATCTATTTGAGAGAGAGAAAGAGCACAAATGGGGGAGAGGGGCAAAGGGAGAAGGAGAAGCCCAACACAGGGCTCCAGGAAGGGCTGATCCCAGGACCTAATCCAAAGTCAGACACTCAACGAATTGCTGAGCCACCAGGGTGCCCCAACTGTCCTTGGGGAATTTCAAAAGAGTTATCTTAGGAGCATGGGGCTCACAAAACAGGCATGAGGGTTGGCTTAGTTTGTTGACCCAAAATACTGAGCTCCCATCATGGCCAGTTGCCTAATAAATGTACGTCCTTCCTGTTCACATCAGAATTTTGCCTTTTTGTTAATTTAGTGGTTTAAATTAGTGGCTTAAACTGAATTTAGCATTTATCAGTGATGTATAAGGAAAGCCAGTATAATGAAGTCATTAGGCTTGGTCCATGAAGTCAACAGTCTGAACTCTGCAAGCAGTTCTGTCACTTAATAGATAGTGCGACCATGGGCAGACTACTTAACCTCCCTGAGCCTACTTCATCATCAGTAAAATAAGGATAATCACAGTACCTGTCTCCAAAGGCTATTAAGAGTATAAATTTGATTATGCTCAACCCTTTCTCTAACACATAAAAAGCACCTAAAAATGTTAGTTATTATTATTACATAAAACACCGACAAATGTAAACTCAGAAGAGCATTCTTTTTTTTTTCAGAAAGAGTTTTTATCTTAAAAGTTTTGGGTTTTTTGGGGGGGTGTTTTTTTGTTGTTGTTTTTTAAGAAAGAAAGGTTACCTTCTGCTGCTTAATAAGGAACTTGTTTCAGGAAGACAAAGGCAGAAAAGGATTTTTTTCAGAAGTAAGAGAGAATCAGATCAGGACATTAAGATATATGGCTCTTAGTGGCCAGTCAGCAGACACGTCCCCTGGGAAGGGTTCAATACCATAGCGTACCTGCACCTGCCAGCCTGCCAGGGAAGAGGAAGTCGTCCTCCGGCAGGAACAAACGACTTGAAAAGGACTAACTAGGACAGAAGTATGGACCCCAACTATTTTCAAGGGAAAAGACAATGCAGTGCAAATAAATCCCAGGCAGGGAAGAAACATCCAGGTCCATTCAGACTGTGTATCAATGATGCAAGGAGGGGAAATTCAAGGGAGTTAGAGTAGGGGAGTGAGAAATGGCTACTTTGGGAGATCCAGGCAGGAACAAGGCTTGGTGATAAATGTAGGTCCCACTTGCCTTGGGAAGGCTCACTGGAAGCAAAGTTGCCAGGATCTCTGTGTCACCAGAAGGATCTAGACAAGTGAAAAGCACCCAGGATCTGGGAGGATAGGGAAGCATGAGACCTAGGGAGAATTCAACCGGACATGCAGAACTGATTCCATATGCTCCAACCCCAACGTGTGGGATATTTGGAAAGCTGCTGTTCAGTTATGTCCAATAAAGCTGACAGGTCCATAGTCTTCTGCCCTCACCTCTCTGGGTTAGAGCTGGTAGTTGTTGTTGTTGTTGTTGTTTTCCCCCAAATCCCAGCCACAGGTAAGGCAGGGAAATGTGGTATGCTGTGCGGCAGGGCTGTCAGCGGTCCCAAGGACACATGGGGCACACAGAAGATGACTAACGAGATTGGGAAGAAGGCTGAGACAAGGAAAGGATTCAAATCCTAGAAAAGAATGAATATGCCATGTAAACACTGGCATTTCAAGTCCCTAAAAAGGCAAATACAAACATGTGATAGGACTAAGGTAAAGACAGTACATCAGCAGATAAAATGGGATTTTTGCCATTTAGACTTTTTTGGGAGTAGATCTTTATTTTGTATTATTTTCATGTAAAACTGTTGTATTCTTTTTGTTGTTGTTGTTGTTCTCTCACTCAACACATAGCCACTATTGCAGTGTGTTTGGTGTTGTGTTCTGTTTCCTGGGGATCCAGCAGTGGACAAATTCACTGTCCTAATGAATCCTGTGTTTACCCACATGTTCTGCTGCTCTGTCCGCCTGTGTTCTGAAACTGAAACTGACCAGTACGTGGAACAGAAGCTCCAGCTGGCTCCGGCTGGGCACGTGATACAAATAAACTGTCATGTTTTTGTGTGTTTGTTTTTAATTAAGGTGAAATTCCCATAACATAAAATTGGCTATTTTAAAATGGCATTCAGTGCATTCACTGTGTTGTACAACTGAGATAAGAAAGCTGAAGACACTTCATGTTAGAACGGCTTTGTGTCCGCTGTTTTTCTGTGAGGCTCCATTTATCAATGATCCCTATTTGCCTCTGAATAAGCCAAGGGGGAAGCAAGAAAGTTAATCACTCTCTGAGTTTCGTCCTAGGCCCCAAACACCTCATAACATCTAAGAAGAGCCAGATCCCAAACGTGTTCCAGAATATTACCTTCAAATAAACCTCGGCTGACACTGGCAGCAAGAACCTTACCTTCAGTGATTTGTGAAGTCACCTGCTACCTCTCATTGGACCCTACCCTGCAGTCCTAAAGAACACGTCCCCTAGACCCCTTTCTAATCTAAACCCCTAACCCCAAGTGATGAAGATACCCATTTCCTTTTTGAATCTCCCAGAGATGCCATTCTGCTATTCTCTGCCACTCATGCTATTCACTCAACTCTGCTCTCACATTCCCCAGCTTGAACTGGATTTCTCTCCTGCATGATGCCAACGACCCTCTTGGCTGGTCCTGCAGAACGCCCTCTGCGTCCTTAGACCCAGCCTGCCTGCATCACAACCACCATGTCTAGCTAGTTCCAAAACATTTGCATCACTCCAGAAGGAAATGCCATCCTCACTGAGAGGATTCTCCCTGTTGTCCCCTGTCCCCAGCACCTGGTAATCATTGCCCAGCATTCTATGATTTCACCTACTCTGGGTATTTCCTATCAACAGAATCACAGAATAATATTGCTTTTTATACCTCACTTCTTTCATTTAGCATGTTTTCAACATTGCAGCATATACCAGCTTTTCATTTCTTTTCAATGGCTCAATAATATTCTAATGCATAGATATACCACAATTTATCCATTCGTCTGTTGATGGGCTTTGTGTTGTTTCCACCTTTTGGCTACTGTGAATAGTGCTGCTATGAACATGCGTGTACATGTATTTGAGTGCCTGTTTTCAATTCTTTTAGGCATGTCCTTAGGAGTGAAACTGCTGGGTCATACAGTAATTCTACATTTAATTTTTAGGGTAACTCTGTCGTTTTAAGCCACTGACATTTTCGTCATGGTGGGATAAACTAGCTCATCTTGACTGATCCACCATGGTAAGGCCCTGGAATTCTTTGTTTCTGACAGAAAAATGACACACTTTTATGTGCATCTGTTACAGGTCATCTTAGCTGCTATTTAGAGAACTGACCACCATGGGGCAAGAGAGGAACCAGAAAGACCAGGGAGAAGCTCTTCGAGTACTCTAGAGGGTGACTGGTGAACATGTTCAGATTGGTTGGAATATCTTGAGGGAAGAGTCTAAAGGACCTACAGATGGACTGGATACAAGGTGTGAGGCAAAGGGAGACAAACATGAACTCGTAGGTTTGGTGTCTAAGAAACTGGGTGGTTGTTAGTACAGGCACTGAGATGGGAATGACCAGGGCAGAACAGCTTGAGAGGGAGCAGGCTTGACTAAACAGTGACGGGGTTCTAGACATGTACACTTGAAGCTGCCTATCAGACACCTCCACCCCGAGAGATATAAAATGGGCAGTTATACACACACACACACACACACACACACACACACACACACACACACACACTTGAGCTCAGAGGTAAAATCAGGGCTGGATTTATAAGCTTGAGAGTCATTGGTAGACATGAGGCATTTAAAGCCTTGGGGATAAATACAAGGGACTTGCTAAGGAAGGAGCAAGAAGAGCCTGGGCACTCCAAAATTCAGAAGTCAGAAGAAGCTCCAGGAAAGTGATTATTAGGAATGCCTGGAATGGTAGGCAAACAAACAAAACACAACACAACACACAGGCGGTGTGGTGTCTCATGAGGGAGGGATGGGGGAGGGGAGGGAGATTTAATAAAGGCTTAGATAAGGTCACCTGGCTTGCAAGCCGCTAAAAGTCAACAAGCTATGACAAGGATCTGGGGCAAGGGAGATTTCATAGATGCTTTGAAAAGAGCAATTTCCATGGAGTTGCAAGGACTAAAATAATTTTGCTTTCTTTCTCCCTTTCATTCCTCCTTTCTTTCCATGAACACAGGTATGTTATTTTTCTAGGGGCTGTTGGGGTTAGTGATGTCAGTGTAAAGATTCCAATTACACTATGTCGGTAAGGTATAAGTAAGGAGGACATAACTACCAAGTACTAGGAAAATAAATATATACCCAGTCTAGAAAAGGAAATGAAATACATGTCCTTTTGAACATGGCCTCAAACCTTAATACATGATCTGAAAATAATTCACTACAGAAAAATTAATGGGCTATTAATATCTCTTTTGGATATGAAAAATAATAAATAGCAGTATGCCCAGAATTCCTTGGGGAAGAAAAAAAGTATATGCTTATATCATTCTATTACCTATCATCCCTAATTCTTAGTTCTAGATGTTTCAAGAAACCAAGATCTTCATTATTTAAACTTGTAAGTCAGTTTCAATAGACAGCATGTATTAGGAACATTCACCATAAATTACTCTCCCAAAAGTGCAAAGCCATTACTTAAGACTACAGTGAGGTTCAACGTGTCAAATCCATATGGCATAGTTCAGGTAAAATATTGATTTGAAATTGTGGAAAACATTTTAGACTTTTAATCATGGGTGAATTCTTACCCACACAGTCCATGTAACATTCCCAAGGGATTTCTGATTATTTTCAAATTCTGTAGTTTAGCATATGTCAAGGCATGCTAAATATCACACAGACTGGCAGAAAAAGGTTGCATTTCACGTCCAATGTCATTCAGTTTGAGCTCTCTTTTAGCGGGTGCCCTCCCGCCATGCGTTACAGGGGATGCTTGTCACTTACATGCCATAAAATCTTGAACAGACAGGCAAATGAAAATGACTCCTCAAAGAGTGACTTGAACAGAGGCGAAAAAAAAATCTTAGAATTAACAATGCTTCAAAATGCCATTCAAGCTCAGAGATTTGATTCTGTCAATTTCTAAGAAGTCATACTTAAATGAAGTTTTATTTATAGTCAAGTATCCTTCGCCACTTAGTGTGGCCTGAAGGTCAAAGGCCGTTCTCCCACCACCACGTGGGATGGGTTAGACCATGTCACTCATGTTAGATTAGAGAGACTGGGAAAAAGAGCTCCTTAGGTCATTATACAGGTTTCACACATGGAGGACTCACCTTTCTTAAGACTGGTCAGGTACAATGAAGGGGAGAGACAAGGCTGGTGGGCGGAGGGTGCTGACAGATGGCCCAGTGCAAACAGGATGATCTTGCACCAAATCCGTCTGTATAGCAACACTATTTGTTACCATCTCCGTGTTTCCCCAGAAACCTGAATAGTTTATCTCGTTGCCTCATCCGGAAAATTACCTTAACATTCTCAAATTTATTCTTTAGTAGAAAGTCATGGAATAAGTCACGTCTTCTCTCATAAACCAGAACCCACGAAGATCTGGATTATTAGAGCAAAAGGAAGATTCTGATGACATTTTCAAACAAAAACTTTGTAAAGGATTTTTTTTTTTTTCTCATGAGTTGTTAAAAGGCGGAAGGTAATGTATTTTATTTAATATATTTTTTCAAACCTGAATTTGAATGTTGGCTCTGCCATTAATACAGTTGAGCAATAATGTAAAGACCATAGGTAAATGCCTTCTACCCCATGAGACTTAGCTGTCTCATCTGAAAAATGAGCTAACAATACCCATACGTCAGGGCTATTGTATGGACTGGATGAAAGAACTGTGAAGATGCTAGCACATGGCGGAGGGTCGGGATATGTTCATTTCCTCTTCCTCTTCAGGAAGATCGAGCTCATTTAAATGAGGAAAGAACAGAATCTAAGGGAAAATCAGGTAGTGGGATTTCTGAAATTAATCAACTGGCCCTGAAGGGTTCTAGGCTCTATTCTGCCTGCAGCCTGTACAATCTTAATCTGATGGCCCCTAGAACACTGAGGATACTTTTCATTGGTTTGATGCTAAATTCTACTCCATTCAAAGGCTGTTCCCACCTTCCTGGAATCACCAGCAATAACAAAGGTTTAAATAGGCATAGCTTTAGACAGATACAAAAATAGAAACATTGCTAGACATCAGTCAGGAATATTAGTGCTACGTGCTTGCTGATCAAATTTCCAACGGTCCTCCTGGCAGGGGTTTGCTGTGCTTTGTTATACCATTTAGGTCATTTCTATGGGCTGAGGTAAGATTCATTTAGCACTGACTCAATCACAAGGGAAACGGACATTTTGTGACAAGGTAATTTGTTTCCCTACTTTTTCTGTTGGGACAATGTGTTTGGGCTGGCAGGTGTCCTATGTAGTCTGTGGGCCACCTCACAGCCATGGCTATATCCTCTGGCAGCACAGAGAGCACTGCCAAATGGCCATTAAAATGACCTTTAAAAAAAAAAAAAGATTTTATTTATTTATTTGAGAGAGAGTGAGTGAATGAGCACAAGCAGGGGGGGAAGGGACAGAGGGAGAGGGAGAAGCAGACTCCCCGCTGAGCAGGGAACCCACCTTGGGGTCTGATCCAGGACTCTGAAATCGTGACATGAGCTGAAGGTGGATGCTTAACCAAGTCACCCAGGTGACCATAAAATGACCTTCTAAGGTAAGGATGACAAAAGACAGCTGCGTTCCCAGTAGCAAGACAGCCATGAGCAACTGACAGAGGCTACCGAGAATTCAGTGCTGACCCACAGTCTTTGTTTCGACAAAGAAAGCTGTAATCATTGAATGATGTCTGGCAGGGGTGCTTCCGTGGGAGGGAACAGCCCAAGTGCATCACATTCGTCCTCCCTGGTTTAGGGACCCTCTGGTCCAAGAGCTGACCAGACTGTGATCCTTGAATTAGCCCTCCAACAGCACCACCCTAGCCTAACGAGAGAATGTTCACAGCTGATCAGCTCCATGTGGACCCGTCCCCACTTCACTTGCATAAGAATGGAGGTCATATGATATAAACAAACACATCTATGCTTTAGGAGAAATGTGGGACTATGGGACATCTTATTTCCAAATTAAATTGGACACTGTCAAATATTCATATAGAACATAAACTTTTAGGCACTATGTGAAATAGAAAACCCGTACACCATTTAATTCACTGCAAGAGCAGGCAGCGGTCTACAAGCGGCCCCTGTGTGTACCAGCACAACCCACATCACAGCTCTCAGACCACAAGAGGGTCTTAGCAAATGTAACTTCATCACTCTTTCACTGGACTCCTCGCCAGTACAGCTGTTTCTTTAACTATGGTGTGCATTAACAAGGCAGTTAACACGCAACATGAAAGACCTAAAACAAAACAGAAAAACAACGGAGTCTCTGGTTATTAACCAGTTAATGCACCTTGGTGTTTGAAAAGCAGGAAAAAAAAAAATGACAAAAATGCAGACAATTTGAATCTAAATTCTAAACAATAAAAAAAAAAAAATCAAGAAAGAAAGATAGATGCAGCTATGGAAGAAAGCTCCTGGTCTAGGATCTGGCTTTGCTCTAAGGCCTCAGTGGCTTCAGAATTGACATTTTTGACAGAAACACACCAAGAGCTAATTACTGTAAGTTTACGTCCACTCTAATCTCTGCAGAGAAAGCACTCACAGGTACCTTTAAATCACAGCTGCTGAGACTCTGGGTTAGTTATCTAATTAAATTCAAAAATTTTCTAACTGGCCAGGGTTCCTCCTATTGTAATGCCTTCTGTGTTGACCCAAAAGAACAGAAATGGGGCAGCTTTAAGGTAGACCTTGCCTACCTGTTCCCTGACTTGCATATTGTCCTCAAGCTCTTGCTACTGAAATTAGTAATCTTTGCCTGTGTGGGTCACCAGGATCTTGATGTTCATCCATTATACTTGACTGGTAATGGGGGAGCCATGCCCCAGGCCTTGACTGACACAGTGCTGGGGGCTCCAAAGAGCAGGGCTGGGCTGGAGACAGAACGAGGTAATATGAACTGATGGTTCACATGCCAAGGGTTTGCTCGGGTCAGTGCCCAACAGAGTTCAGAAAATTCCAGTCTGGAACAGAATAGCACAGAATACGATGGTGAGCCTGCCACTCCCCACTTAAAAATAAATAAATAAATAAAAAAGAAAGAAAGAAAGAAAAAGTGTGCTATTCTAAAGATAACAGATCTTAAAATTTGCAAACAGAAATTCTTATTTTTCTATTCTCCTTACTCCGTATTTGAAATCTTCCATCCACAACTTAATTCATACAAGGAAAAATCTAAGTTCTATAAAAAAGGCATGGTGTTGATTTTCCATTACTAAAGATGCTCTTTTTGAGGCCACGGTGGCCACGTAAAGGTCAGGGCATCACCCAGTGATTACTGCACTGGGAGCTCCTGCAAATATATGTTTGTCCTTTAGTGCACAGCAGGCTGTGATTCACCCTCATGGGCCAGCAGAAAGACTTATACTGCTCAGAGTTCAAAGCCAAGCCCTTGCTTATCGCTCCAGTCAAACAATTTCATTTCTATCAGTTGGTGGTTGTACTTCAGATTTTATGGATCCAATGGGTCTAGTGAAATTTTATTACCCTGCAATACAACAAGAAGAAAAAAGCTCTGGGGGAAAAAAATCGATATAATGTTTAAGGTCTTTGTTACCTTTATAACCTCCAGTGTTCTTTTACATATAAACTAATAAATCAACCTTTTAACGGAAGATGCATTCTTCAGTGCCTGCTCAATACTAGGTGCTAAGTCCTATCATAAAAACTATCAAAAAGTAGCTAATGGTTTTGCTACCTGAACAAGCACAGTTAAAGCAGAATCAATAGCAGGACAAGAATACCATTTGCAGGTGTATTCTCCGACTTAACACATGGTAATCAGTTGTTACCAAATGAAGGTAACAACTTTTAAAACATTAGAGGACTTTCATAACCTATATTAAGTTCACCTGAATTTGCAAACGTGTGCAATTTAAACAGTTCAAACATCAAATTCCTTAGTATTGGCCTTCTCAGCTGCATGGGATGTACTCACTGTAACTTTACAGTTGAGTCAGCAGAACAGTGAGACCATCTTTCCCCCAACCTTCAAGGGAACGGCTTATTCTGATGTCAGGATCTTGGAAATAAGACTCGAGTAGATTTTCTCTAGTGGATTTTAAGTAGCAGCTATGAAGATGTTAAGTATTAGAATAAAACTAAAATTAAATTCTACTCATTTCAGTGTTTCAATGATGAATATATCTTTTCTCATAAACCCCTTTGGCCTGGAACACTCTGAGGACTGGTAATCTAAACTCAGAACCTTTTCAACATGAATTAGCACATGTAGCCAGTTTGAATATTCTGCATTAAATTAAATTAAATGAGAAACAGGTTTGGGAAAGCAGTTCACCTATTTATTATGAACAGAACTTTATAGCTCACTATATAACACAGTAAGTACCATTCAGTGGCTAAGACAAATTGATACGGATTCCATTTCAACCCAGTGCCTAGAAGAAAATACAAGGCTTTCTCTGCAAGAAGAAAATATGATCCAGTGAAAAGAGCAAATCTCAATGCTCCTGCTTGTGTAAATGGCTTAGAAGAGGCCACAAGACCCTTGATGTCCAAAATGATGAAGCAAAGTCAACGGTTATCCTTACTTTACTATTAACAAGGTAGCTAATTGTTTACTTCATGGCCACTAATGAATGGGATTGTTTCATCAAGCTCCCAGAGGACTGCAGGAGTCCTGCATTTCCACACAGAGACGAAGCATAAAAAGTGGCTTAAGACAAATCCACTTGAGTCACGGAAATAGAAGATGTAAAAGAACAATAATTTCATGACAATGTTTCTTTTTCCTCTCTATGTGATACTGCTCTCCAGCATGGTCGTAATGACGAGATTGACGCTTTGATTTCAAAATATTCTCACTTGTGTTCCAAAGTTCTCTTTGGCCTATTTTGTTATCAATTTTGGTAGAATTACTAGAATGGTAGATGTCGAGGGAGGTGTGTGTGCCAATTTTTCTAAGTACGCTTCTGATTTTTTTTTTTTTTTTAAGTGAACAAATCTGGCCTGATCGTCTGTCCAGCGAACAAGATAGACGAAGAGTAGCTAGATGATGGTACAGTTGGGTAGTCACAAATGGTGCTCATTAATATATAACTATTAATTGGGAGAAAACTACCAAATGTCAAATCTCTGAACTTTTACCAGGATCCTGACACGGTCAATATCTGCACTGGCAACATAGTTACAGGGCTGAACAAATTCACCTGTCAATGAATCTCATGCCCATAGGCAACACACTAGCTCATGGAAACATGATTGAACATATTCTCAACATCTCGAAATGATAAGACAAATCCTACGAAAAGAAAGAGAAAAACATCAACATTCCACTCAAAGAGTATTCATTTTCTATATAACAAATTACCACAAACTCAGTGGCTTAAGACAACCTAAATTTATTATCTTATAGTCTACAGGTCAAACGTTTAACAAGGGTGTCACCAAGACTAACCTCATGGTGTCAGCGACCGTCATTCCCTTCTGGAGGCTCTAGGGGAGAATTTATTTGTTGCCTTTTATCACATCACTCTGACCCCTCTTCTGCCTCCCTCATCCACTTTGAAGGATCATTGTGATTAAGTTGAGCCCATCCAGACAATCTCCCCTCTCCAGGTCCTTAACTGAAACCCACCTGTGAAGTCTCTTGTAAGAAGTAAGGGGACATACTCACAGGTTCTGGGGAGCAGCAGATAGACATCTTTGGGGAGAGTCATTATTCTGCCTACCAACACAAGGTTAAAAAGGAAAAAAAAAAGCTGCAGAGAAAAGGTGGATGGAAAAGAGAAAAGGAGAAAACGTTGGTGGGTAACAAAACAAACAAACAAACAAAACAAGTTATCTACTATGTGTTGAGATGGTACCTGGAATCTTAAGTTCTGAACATTACAGTGAAAAAGGAACAATCTTGAGCCAGAATGTGTTCAAAAGAGTGACCAGAGTGGAGGAGACATTTACCACCAAGGAGTATGAATAACATTTAAAGCAATTCACACTGATTAATTCAGAGAAAAGAAGGTCTGAGTGCAAATGCCACTGATTTCAAGGCTCAGAGAAGCTGTCAGAGGTTGTACTTACTCCTTAACACGAGGGGACAGATCATCTTTAACAGAAGTTATGAATGTGCAAACGTAAGCTAAAAATAATAACAAAGGAAGCCAAATGAAAAACAAATGGGTCCTCTGGGGCAGTTCAACTGAAAACTGATGTTTGTATTAATCCTTTGAATTTATAAAATGCTTTCATGCATTATTGCATTTGAACTTCTCAACACACCTGAGAGAGAACTAGGACAGGAACTTGGATGAGACAGGGTCCCGGCAGGTGCAAGAAATCCAGTGCAGTGGTTCATACACTCCGATAAAGGGTGGTGGACAGAGAGGCAAGAGCATGATGAAGGGAACTGTGAAGGGACACGGAGATTCTCAGAGACTGCAATAGCAGGAAGGCCATGTCCTCTTACTTCAAGGCCGAAGAAGCAGGAGAAGAACTAATTCTATACAGAACCCAGGTAAGAGCCAGAGCTGTTGACAGGGAAGGACTCAGCCACAACAGGCACCCCAGAGCAGTGGGAGAACAGTAAAGGAGGATGCTGCGCTCTTTCCTGCGTTCTCTTCCACGGGCCCAACCCAACAGGATGCTGGTAAGCAGGAGGCCCAGAAGATCCTTTGTGAAGGAGTCAGCCTTCTAGGGCACAGGGTAGGACAGATAAAGGTAGAGAATGAAGAAGGTCCAAGGAAAGATGCTGAATGACACGTGCAGCACTACGGAACTTCTTTTTACAAATGAAAATATCTAGACTTAGGCAAAAGTATTTCCTCATGGTCTCACAGTAGAAGGCGTCCTCCAGGGTCACCACTCAGATCTGGGCTGGTGATCACAAGTGCTAAGCATTCCCATGATGGCGGACCAGCTCCCGCTCAGGGGCGTCCCTCTCACTGGCAGTTTGGGAGGAGGGACTGGAGATGTTGAGAGGGGATGCATATTTGCAATGAGGGTTTGGACGCTATGTTGCCATTTTTCCATACAGAATTCTCTGATTCTGTAATTCCACACTCATCGCCTCCCACTCTATCTACCTTAATTTTCCACTTCCTTCCAAACCTAACTGCCCTAAATAGCTTCAAACACAGAGGAAAACACATGTAAATGACAACTATTCAAGATTCTGCAGACTCTCTGGATAAGGCAATGCATTACTCACTCTGTCTTTATAACATCTACCTTTATCTGGCTGTCCTGCCATGCATTAGGGTGGCCGGGGAATATTCTGAGGGACGCACTGAGAAGAGAGGTGATTTCCAAAGTAGTTTTGTTGTTTCGGAAAAATGGGCTTAACAAATGCTTTACCATTTTTAAAACGTACTGCTAATGAATTTTATGTTCAATAATCAATCCCTAGAAGTTGGCAATAATTATAAAATACCCTTTCCTGTCTTTTTTTCCCAAACCTTCAAAAAAAGTACTTTATCTTGCATAAGATACGGCTCTTAAAAATTGCATGAAAGTACTTCTCTCTTCTCAAAGTCCATTTTCCCATCACTTTCAATATACAATTATAGGGTGTTGTCTTTAAACACAAAGTCCCAAGGTATAATAAGATCACGTTCAATAGCAGTGCCAATTCCTAAGTACTCTGTCGAAAGGAAATATTTTGTATGAGACTAAAACACATGCCATGAAATATAAATGTAAAGTAACTGATTAGGGCAGAAGCGACATCAAAAGCAAAATTTTCTGGAGTCTCGGTGCTTAAAACAGATAAAGGTCAACCTCTCTGGATGAGTAGGAATGGAAGGAATAGAGAGTCACTCATTCAACCTGTCTCTGGCCCCTTGCGACAGGTCCTTTGATTCACAGGTTGAAACCATCATGCCCAGTTCTTTATTCGGTCACCTAGCCTGCAGCTATCTAGCAGTGTGAGTGTAAATAGGAACTGTGTATCTCCTGTTATCTTGGCAAAATGGTGAGGGTATCTAAGAACATGTGATCCAAAGGGGGGAGAGACATCCTCTCTATCTTCCCAACAGAAGCCTGGTGCATAAGCATCAGCCAGAGACCTCCACTCTCTCAGATGGCTGATAGACTCATCGACTCCTAACAGAGGGCAGCCTTGTGTGAGAGAGCACAGGAGACATCCCCTGGGACCTCCAGAAGCCGTTGCAGGCATAGAGCAGAGAGTTGAAATGCTGAGAGGGAAGGTATGTGCAGAATCAACTGTATTTCACTTGTTCCTATTACAGCTGCCTTCTCTACACTCTGACTGGCAAGATCAGGATACAAGTACCATTAAGCAAACAGAACTAAATAAAAACCCATCTCCTCCCTCTCTTTCAAGATCTTTCCTAGAGAACAAAAGCATTGTATGAAACTCCTCTTGGTTGCTCTGACTTTATCTGGCATCTAAAGTTTAACATATTAAACTATGTTAGGGAGGTCTTGAAACACAATGGAGGGAAGGTAGCAAAATTCGAACTAAATTTACCAGGGTACTGAGATATAAACACAAAGAGATGCAAATATATAATGTTGCTCCCTACCTTGCAAACTCTGCCAGAGTAAAACCTCTCAAATATCCATGGGAAAAAGTGCCCTTTAAACTGAAAGTCTAAGATTAAGGGCAACTTCTACTTTGGAATGAAATGATGTCCAAGAAATTATGACTAATATAGGTGTGAAGCAGCATTCAAGGAAACAACCAGACACCATTTTTATTTTGGTTTTGTTTGAAGAGAAGGACATTTCTTCTCAAGTTGATAAACCAACTCCGAAACAGATTTCAGGTTAAATATATCAGTGTTCACTCTCATGAGTCATGTATGTTCCCTGAATGCCAGTGAGAGTGAATAAAGAAAACTTACAGGTTCAAATCAAATCCAAAGATGGTTGAAAACTTGGTTTATTCTTTGCATTTCTGCATAATCATCACAGACCTTTAGACACTGGTACTCAGAATTTACAGGACAAGTACGCACAACGTAGTTGATCCAAAAGTTTTTTGTTCCAATTGAATTGCTTCTTGAAACTTGCAGTGAAATAACACAAAAAGGTAAAGTTTACAGAGTCTAGTTATGTTCTTTGAAGAGTTTAGATAATTACGTAGTAGAAAATTGTAACAATCAGGTGAGGTTGATAGCTTTACAAATTGGAAGACCTTTACAAGACAGCTGTGTCTGTGACATACAAGAATAAAAGAGAGGGATGCCAGGAGCGAGTCAAGAGAAGAATAGATTTGGGATCAGTAGTCTGGCGTGGGAGCATTGAATTCATTCCTTCTTAATCACAGGACTTTAGGTAAGTCATGTCCCTTTCCTGGCTCAATTATGAATTGGTCCACACTCTACAGACTTCATAAGATTCCAGGAGAATAAAAATGGATATTTAGGGGCACCTGGGTGGCTCAGTCCTTAAGCTTCTGCCTTCGGCTCAGGGCGTGATCCCAGCATTCTGGGATTGAGCCCCGCATCGGGCTCCTCCACTGGGAGCCTGCTCCTTCCTCTACCACTCCCCCTGCTTGTGTTCCCTCTTCGCTGGCTGTCTCTCTCTCTATGTCAAATAAATAAATAAAATCTTAAAAAAAAAAAACAAACGGATATTTAAAACATATGATACTAGACCTCAGTCTAACTACCTGAATCAAAAAATTAATGAGCACTGCATTAGTAAGCAAATGTGAAATAGCAATGGGTAACATGTTTTTGACAGTTCCATTTACACCAGACAACCCAAAAAATCAGTTTCTATTATTTTCTCATTTTACAGATAGGAAATCTGAGGCTAAGTTCACACAGCAAGCAGGTGGGAGAAGGCACGATCCTAAAGCAGGCATCAGATCACAGGACCCACAATCCTTCCTACCCAATAACTGGTTCTGCCCTAGAAATTGCACTTCCTCAGCTGATTGAACAAAGGAGGTTGCAAAGGCATAGTTTTGGCAACATCCTCTGTGTGGGCTTTGCTTGTTGCTAGAAGGAGGGGAACAGTGGTGTCAATCAAGGGCAGGTAGCTTGGGGATGAGAGAGGAAGCGGGGGAGGTGAAGAAAGCTGGCCGTGGCTTCCTAGGGACAGGCCTGTGAACTCAAAGTCACAAACCGTCATATTCATCTTTGTGCCTCTCTTGTCAGGAACTGTGAAGAGGCAGAGTGTTCAGGTTATGTTCTTGGAGAGAAAATGATTCAAATTATTTTCAATCAAAAGGCGGTGAAGGACACGGTTTCAGGGAGAGGCACCAAAGCTGCCAGTGAAAAGTGAGAGCCTTCTTTTTCGGCAGAGGGTGAGGATAAGCCTGTGAGGAGAGTGACATGTGAGAAGGGCTTTGAAGGACAGAAAGAATCCAAGTGGGCACTAAATGTCAGAAGGGCCCAGCATGCCTAAAAGCCAAACGCTGTGTCCTGTATTAATAGAAACTCTGAAGAAAAGGGACATCTTCATTTTTCTTAGGACTTTAATTTCATAGGGCTACATTCTGAGTCATCACAAAAAACCTTACCATCATCAGAAAGACTTTAATAAGAACTTTCGGTTTCATGAGTATGCAGTAGAAATGATAAAAGAAAGGATACAAATGATACCTAGCTTCCAACATAAATGCTAAAGCAGGGGCCAGCAAACTCTTCCTGTGTAGGACCAGACAATAAATACTTTAATCTTAGTGGAACATACAGTCTCTGTCGCTGCTACTCAATTCTGCTTTTGTAGTGAGAAAGCAGCCGTAGACAATATAGAAAATTTCATTTACAAAAACAGGCGCAGGGCCATAGTTTACTGGCCATGTTCTCAAGTTTCATATAATAAGAAGCAACACAAACTACCATTCTCAGAACACTCCCAGGGTAGGATTCAATTTTGCTGTTCTACAGATGCTCTTTTGTTTCTACCTAGAAAAACACAGTTGACACAAAAATGTCTCTCAAATAACCTTTCCCTCATTTTTTATAACAGCTTTATTGTGATATAATTTATACAACATAAAATTCACTATGTTAAAGTGTTTGATTCAGGGTTTTGTTTTTGTTTTTTTTGGTATATGCAGAGTTGTACAATCCTCAGCACTCCTTTTCACTCTTTTGATGATAATCATGCAACAGGTACTTACAGAGCATCTATTACCTGCTCGTCCCCGTGCAAGGTTATTGTTCTTGTTGGTGTTTCATTTTGCTTTGCTTTCTCTTTGTTCAGCCTGGTGTGGTAGAGTTGGGTTAGTGAAGAGCGAGTAATGGGAGAAATACAAGAGGTAGGACAAGTCTGAAGCAACCAGCTGAGGACATAAGAAAACCAGCAACAGGAAAGCTAAGTTAGGCACAGCAGGGACCACAAACAGAGTAATATTTTACTTGTAGAAGAGTGGGGTGGAGGGTCTTATGGATCTGGTACCTGACCTAGAGGGAGAACTTGGATTTGGATGGATGATATGCAGGGGCAATGAGGAATGGATTCCAGGGAAAAGGCAGAGTGATGAGCAAGGGCCAAGAGATGAGAACAGGGGTGGCCTCTGAAATGAGCTGCTATGTTCCATCTCCAATTGGGGATGTATGCAGAACTGCAAATCCAGTTGTCCAAGGCAGGTGCCCCAAAAGTCATAGGAGTTCAGGAAACTGAGTTTAGAGCTGATAGAGTTGAAATCAATAATCCTAGCGACTAAGGTTCCTGAGGCTCCTGGGAAGGTAAAAGATTCCATTCAAAGACTGCTATGGGAAGACTGTCCCACAGTTGTGGGTTAAAAAAAAAAAAAAAAAAAGTTTGGACAAAGAAACCTGGAAGCCTTCTGGGCACTGATTTTTACTGTGAGGGTAAACGTAATTATTGCACACAGATTGTTAATAGGCTGTACGCTGGAATCATCTGCCCACTTTGGAGGGTAGGGTCCCCACATTTGTATTTTTAATAAGCTCCATAGAGGATTCTAATATGCAGCTAAGAACAATTATTTCAAGGGAACGAGGAGGAGACATTACATTGTTTTTAAAATAATAGCAACATCCAGGATTTTCTGCCTCTTTTTCTAGAAAACACCCATTAATTAAATCAAAATCCCTTACAGATTCTCTGATGGTTTGGATTTCATGGAGTGGCAAACAAAGAATGATGATTTTAAAGGCGAAGGAGTTGAATCAAATATAGAGTATATTTTGGCAACCTCTCCGAGTATCTCCATAAAATAAATCCTGAGACCCGGGCATGTTTTAGAGATTTCCAACTTCAGACTCAGGCTACAAATGACACTTGCCCGCACTGTGCCGCATGCAGTGCGCAGCCCAAACACCTGTGTCTGTCGGGTAAATGTTAATATATTCTGTCAACAACAGATTACCTTACATGGCTAAATTACTCACTGCCATTATCTGCACCAGCCATCTGTAAACCTAATCCCCTCTGTGTTCTAAAATCCCAAGTGCCTGCTACACTATTTTTATTTTACATTCCTGCATAAATCTGTTAAGCTCAATATGTTACCGCAAATTCTCAAAAATCAAAGGCAATCTGCTGGCCTATAAAACACTGGTTACTGAAAATCGAAGGGTCTAATATGGTAGCAATTCAAGTAAGCAATCTTTACAGGGATGGGGCTGAACCACAAGCTAACTGAAGCCCTTAGCCACAGCCTGCCGTAAAATCAGATATATTCTTTCAATACACATCATGGGCTTGAACCCATTCATGTATTTCATATCTAATAAAAATCTGAACAGTTGGCCTGATTAGATTTTAAGTGATGCAAATTTGAAAATCAAATAGGCAAACTCCCTTTAGACTTCATCTATTTAGACCATAATTGTAAAGAACTACAAATTACATTTACCACCCTATTGAATTCCCCAAAGATTCAATGTGGAATTTACAGAAAGGGACAAATATTTGCAGGTGTGTTTTTTTGTTCATAATGAACACAATTTTCTCTCACATTAGATGCCTTCTCCTGATGTTGCTACATTTTCCTTAATACGACCAGTAAATCATGTTTTCTTTCACAAAATCTTTATTGATCTTAAGTAATAATGCTAATGCTTATATGTAATGCTAAGTTACAGTTTTGCTGAAATTAAATTTTCCTTTACTCGGTAATTATGAAGCACACATTTGCTTTTCTATTTACATTTTCAGTCATATATCGCTTTCAAGATATACCTAGAGACCTATCTTCTGAAAATATTTCTGTAAAAGTTCAGAAAAATCAGTCCTCTTAAACAATATAGTTATTATATTTTAAAAATCTGGCTTATAATATTCAAATAACCACACATAATATGGGAAAAAATTGACAATTCAGCATCCGGAAGTCCTATTTTTTGTTGTTTTTTTAAACCATTATCAGGTATTTTAGAAGTTAATGTGTCTTCTCAATTTTTATAATGAATCCTATAATCCTGAAATATGAATAAAGATCAGTTCTGAAAGTTAAAATGGTCTTCCATATAACTCACACACAAAATTAACATTTCCACAGAAAGCAATCAGCCTAGAACTTTCCTATTTCATTTGAAATATTCTCAAATATGAAAAAAGTTTACACAATCACAAAGGCAATAAACCCACCCCTATTATCTCCTTATCAAATCTAAACAAGGCCTTGGGGGTCGAAATATATTTGCAGCCTACAATATGGAGTATAAATGGTATCCTATTGTGAAGTGAAATGCAAAGCAACCATTCTTTAATTATATCTATTGTATATGTTTTTTTTTTAAGTAGGCTCCACGCCCAGTGTGGAGCCCAACCTGGGGCTTGAACTCATGACCCTGAGATCAAGACCCGAACTGAGATAAAAACTCAGACATTAACCAACTGAGCCACCCAGGTGCCCCAATATATTGTTTCTTTCAAATGCATCTGTATTTTCAAGGTTCCATTATATCTTTCTTATTCAGTTAGAAATCTCCAACTTCCATGCCTCATATTTATAAACAACCCAGTAGGGATTATCAGATTGATAGGTTAATTAAATATGCTAAACAGACCTCTAATATTTTCTTGGAATAGACATATGGGTTAGTTTGCACCTGGATACACGGCCTCCGGTTTCTTCTAACTGCCATAGCTTGACTCTCTCACCTCAATATCCTTTTTTCTTTAAGTCTTATTATCATTACTATTTATTAAGTAAACTCTATCCCCAACATGGGGCTCGAACTCACGATCCCAAGATCAAGTGTCTCATGCTCTACCAAGCGAGCCAGCCAGGGGCTGCCATCAATAGCCTCCTTCACAAAAGAAATAATACTATGTGCCAGGAACTGTTTGTAGCACTTTAATGATCACAACTACAGAGTAAGTACTGTCATTATCCCCATTTTACAGATGAATAAAGCTCATACCTGGTAAGGCCAAGATTTGAACCTGAGCAATCTACTTTCAGAGTATCTATTGTTAACCATCAGGTTATATGACCATTTTAATGGCATGGCGTTCCTCTTATTCATGTTTCAATACAAGAGCTGTCAAAATGTTAATGTCATTAACCAGGTAATCTTGCTGGGATGCACAGAGACGCCAGCTGGTGTAGGTGGGTGCTCTGCGAGCATCCTTTGTGCATAGCTCTGTGCCAGGAAAGGTGAATGAAATTCAGGGTTAAGTCCTCGGCCTGCTTTTGGTTGCAACTCCTGAACTATTATGAATTTGATTACAAACATCTCTTCCTTTTATTTATCCAGCAAACACTTACTAAGCCCCCAGCGTGCATAAGACATGGTGCTGTAGGATGAGGAGACTTCAGAAGCCACTGGCAGACCCTTCCCACAGGTGAGAGACGGGAACTCTGGGTGCCTCACTCAACCAGGTAACCCCAAGTCCCAACCACCACACCAATCCTTATTGCGGCCTTCTTTCCAAATGCCCTCCTATTTGCCACCTCCGCCTTATACAGCTTTATCAAAGCTGCCTCTTCAAGTTTGCAGCGAATTCTGCTTCCTTCTTGAAGTCCTTCTAGGTCCCCTTACCTCTATTTTTTCACCTCCCTTGGGACAATTATACCACCTCATGATATGGCCTCTGTGTACTACTCATCTTCTGGATGCTGATTTATAAACAGTGTGGGCAGAGCAGTACACTGTAATGCCTTTATACCCTTCCACCTATCCCTAAGCCCCCAGCACCCAGCAAACACCTGATAAATACTCATTGCATTAACTTACCTTTGTTAGAAGAAATGTACCCTTGAAACCAATCTAATGACTTACCAATTCCATAGCAAAGCAAATCAGACATGCCTTTGCTTTCTGAGGCTATTGCTTTACAAGGGGGGGGGGCATTGTTTTTTATAAAAACGTCTGGTTATATCAGTGCTTCTTGCATCATTACAATTGTAGGATGTTGTTCTTAAATACCTAAAAGTAAATGAGAACACCAAAAACAGGGGGAAATATCCTAGACACAACAGGATACAAAATCTATTAGAACCTCACTAAAAAATGTGACCTATCTATGTGTAAGAGAAACCTCTCTAATCACCATCAATGAAGAGCTTCAGTGAAAAAAAATACTACTAATGAGTTAGATTCTCCACTGGAATTGATGATAAATCTTTTCGTGATTGACTACAATTTACTTTTGAAATACTATCGCAGAAATCTGAAAGTGACTGCTGCTTATGTAGGATTTAAAACACAACAAGGTAGTATGTTAAGCCCTGGATAATATAACCAAGGTAAAAATACAACTTACCCGTGCTAGAACGCTGACACATCAGCATTCTTAGGGCATGGGTTCTGGTACTTTACCACTGATAACTAAACTAGTCCCTTTCCCACTGGATCAGCTGAAGCTAGCTCTATGTGCCTCTGAAGGGTGGTATCTTCCATGCATCTGGGCCATTGTTGTAAATATTAGTTCTGGGTTTTCTGCAGAACAATAGAAGTGTTGACTCATTATGTGTTGACCCTGGTAGTGACTTTCTGAAATAAATCTACATTGATTCACTTCAACTATAAGCCCCCATGGGGTACCCTTCATGGTGAAAGCAAAAAAGAGTCCTGAACACAGTGGGGAGCCCATGGTGGGGGCTCAGAACACAGTGTGTGGCATATTACCAGCTTGCTGTCTGATAATGCACCTCGATCTTATCATCTCCTATCCAAAAGGAAAAGCAAGAGTAAATTATAAGGGAGGACTATGGGGTTATGGCTAATTGAAGTTTTGCTCTATTTGATATTGGACTATACCAGGCATTTATCTTGATGTTGTTATGTATTTTGATATATAAGTTTAAGAAAAATACTATTGGAAAAACAATCTCCTTTCTTGGCCAAAGTAATAGCTCAGTTTCCAGTTCAAAGTAATAGACTCCCAGTTCAGGTCTCAGTATAATTAATACAGTGAATCAAAGGTCTCAAAATACTTCTATTACTGGGAAGTGGTGTTGATCGTCTCCCTCATTTGATGTTAAATATGAAACGGAGTAGGAAGGCTAAACTTAGTAGCCTTTACCTTGGGCAACCGCTCCCACTCTGTTAAAGTAAAGAACCATGGCTCTGGTTCCTATTTTGGCTTTAATCAGTTATGTGAATTCCAGCACATTTAGTTCCCTATGCTTCTGCGTTCTCCCACTTGGGAGAAGAGGACACTAGACTGGATGGAAGCAGAGGGTTCTGACCATTCTACTGACAGTGTTTCCTGCCTTTGTCATGGACTTCCCTCTGTCTAGAATATCCTTTCCTACCTTCTCACCTAACTCCTCAAAATTCATTCCAAACATCACTTTGTCCCTGCAACTTTTCACCCCTAATTCCCTAGGTCCAATTTAGTAGCCCCCCCCCCTTTTTTCTACTTCCATAGGGCTGTGTGTGCAGCTCTGTCCTATGACAGAGTCACCCGTGGATCACTGTAGAGTCTTCCCTAACAGCGCGTCCTGACCACCAGTGCCCAGCACTGTTCAGCCACATAATTGGCACTCATCTAAATATCTGCTGAAAAAATGACGTTCTCTACAACCCCAGACGGCCAGACTTCTGACTTACTTTATTCATTTCCAGCATACTCAGTATATAACAGTATATAAGAAAGAAACTGATGTAATTTGATAAGCAAATCAAAACGTCTGATTGCTGATATGAAGAGCTAAATTGTCATATGAAAAAAAAATGGAACACACTGAACACGTAAGATGCTATCTATGTTGAAAAAGAACATCAAAATCTTCACATGGAAAAATACTGCAAAGATTTACACCAAATGTTCAAAGCAGTTGTGACTGGGCGACAAAAAAATACATAATATTTTTTCTGCCCTGTTTAATTTTGTATTTTCCAATGCAGGGAATATGTACTACTTCTAAAATTCAAATGATGGAAAAAAAATAAACTTTTTTTTCTAAAGAAAGGCAATAGTATTAATTGATGTCAGGCAACCTTTGCTCTTCTGAGAATGGTGATATATATGCCTGAAAGCAGGGAACACTGATGCCATCAGGGACATGTCTGTCTCCGGGCTTCTTTTTATATGCAATACAAATGAACATCTATCCTTCTGAAGCCACTGTGATTTATGCCACTCTTATTAGCAACTGAATATAATTCCTGAGTCCTGTCTTGCAGGGTGTTTTTGCTAGAGAATCCAGACTCCTTTTTAAATTCCTCCTCTGAAAAAGTATTTTATGTTCCCTTATGTGGGAGCTATGTGTTCCCAATGACTTCTCCTAAGTCAGGCTTCAAGGATGCCATATGTCCATAAACGGAACTTCAAGTTCTCAATATCCAATGGGGCAGTCCACATAGAGTTTTTCATTTCCACCTTGTGTCTCATGTGATTTTCCTCCATGCCTGAATAGAATGTGGAACACAAATGGGATCTGTAGCCAGACAGATAGGGATCCTAATTAATCCTGACTCCACCACTTACTGGAGATAATAACTGCCTCTCTGGTTTGGCGACTCCAGCAAAATGTAGCTCAGTGTGTGAGAACAATAAACGATACACATAATCAGGTACACTAGTGCCTGGACACCCTCCTTTGGCATTCTATTCCTACCATCAGGGTAGTTGGACTGGCAGAATCAATCTATTTTAGGACTCGGGGTTCACTATATTTTATTTCAACTTTCAGTACTACTACAATAATGTTTTCCCTATGGTTTTGTTTGTAAAAACTGAGAACAATTCCCTAACAAAATAACACCTAGAAATTTAGTGGGGGGAGCCCAGATGGATGGTCATGCCCTGGCCTTAGGAGTCATGTGCCTAGAGACTTAGTTCAGCTCTGCCTGACTAGCTGTGTGACCCTGGGCAAACCAACACCTTCTTGGTTCTAAGTTTCCCAGTTTGTCAGTCGGCAGTCAGGTTCCTGTTAGAGTCTAGAGTCTGTCTGCACAGATCCGGATCCTAGCACAGACAGCTGCCGCCTGCATGAAACGGAGCAAGGTAGTCACACTCTCTAATGCTCGATGTCCTCAAACACGAGATTCAATTAATAACAGTCCCTCCTCAAACTTTTGGGGCGCTGATGACATAAGGCAATCAATATTAAGAATTTACACCTGAAACAAAAGTGCTAAATAATGATGTTGTGTGTGTTTATTATTAATTCCAGTACGACAAATTAGACCGTACAATCTCTAAGAACTACTACAGTTCTTTTCAAAAAGTACTTTTTTCTCCTCGTACTAAACACCGGCTTGGTTTAGAAACGGATACCGTCCCGCACTCGGCACCTGTATACCCATGGAATTCTGACTACTTGTGGAGCAGTCTCATTAGTGAGATTTCCACGTGGCTTCTTATGAAATAGCAGCTTCAGTGCCCCATAACAGGTCCAATGAATGCAGTCAACTACCCAGAACCGAAGTCATGACTGCTGCTGGATGACTCGGCCAGCTAGAGCAAAGCAGAAATCAGAGCTAGTGGCCAGATGCAAGGCTGATGTAACCTCTTCTGAGACAGCAATAATGAGAACAAGGCAGTCAAAATAAATGAGTGCAGGACCACAGTGAAAGGCCAACTTTCAAATTATAGGCTATGGAGAAACAAAGGCTGTTACTGAGAAACAAACTAACCAAGTTGAGGATGTTCGTTTTTGAGTAACGGTGCAAAAAAAATGGGTCTAAAAGTTAAACCTAGTAACGATGCTGGGATCTGCAGATCTGTGTAAGGTGGACCCACAGCTGCTCAGCTGGCTTAGAAACGCAGAAGCTAAAGCCTGCTGGTCCGAGTCGATGTCCTTCGGTTGGCTTGCTGCGGTGTCTGAAGTTCTTACTACAAGGATCACTCCTTCGGGAGAAAGCACCCCTTCTCAAACCCTTTTTGAAATGCACATGTGTACCTTCAAAGGAATAGCCATGAACACATACTAAGCTAACACACATTTATCTCTTCATCAGATGTCACCTCAAATGGAAGAGTTCTGAAGGTAGGGCAGGGAAGCCTAGATTTTCAGCAGAGAAATTACAGTGAAGATGGAGGAAGAGGCTTAAGTCATCCTAAGTGGACAGGGTAGGCGCTAGATGGCACAGAGGATGTCTAAATAGGCAGGGAAGAGTGAAAGTGTTTGGAATTCCTATATAAATACCATAGGAATAGTTAGAACCCATTACAAATACATGTGATCTGCACATTTGTATGCATCAGACTCTTTATAGACCATTGAGTGTTACTCTATTTCAATTCTTACTCTTATCCATGTAACCCCATGCAAATAGTTGCAATGGGAACTCTGTAAAAAGTTGGGGATTGCACCACAGAAAACTCTCGTTGTTACTGGAGAGAAAAAAAATCATAAACATTACATTGTTAGTAGGCCAATAACATTAACATGGTTAAAAGATTAAGTTTGCATATTAAGACATTTGTGCAGCCATAACCGATGTTTCAACCCTTTGCAAAGTGTACATATCCCTAAACTGTAAGGCTTTCAAAGGTAGCATACTCTTTGGGAGCTCAGCTGAAATAAAAGATTCCACCAAATGTTGCTAATCAATGACCTTATTTCTTTGGTAACTAATTTGCCTGAAGATCAAAGTTGTGGGAGTAGACTAGTTGAAGGCTAACTATCTGGTTTAGGGGCTGACTAGTAAAGAAGTCAATTCATTGCATGAAAAACAGCTGAGTCATTCCTAATTAATGAGCCTTCTCTGTGCATTATCTGTACATCCAGGACTGCGTAGGTATGGGTTTCTTATCAGCCTACACATTTCATATGAAAATAACAGGGTATTCAATTGGAGTCCCAGGGCTTGGAATTAATAAATATTTATCATGTTGCTAAGATTAATAAGAGTCACCACAAGCACGGAATGAAATATTCTTGCATGCAGAGACCTATGTATGCTTGATACTAAGTCCTCTGAGCGCTACAGAAAGAATCCCCTAGATTAGACATTATTCTTTTCTTCTTAAATATCTTAATGGTCTATCTTGACTTCTTCAATACTCTTCTCGAGATCCTCTAAAAATTGGTAGCTTGGGGGCCAATGTTTGGTGCCTTGCAAAAAGTTCATGCTCAGTGAATGTTCACGGGATGAGTGCTCAAGAAGCTCACATAACAGCTGGCATGTTTCTTGGAGATGAACTTTGTTTCTTTGTTTCCAGGACTAGAACCTGCGGGTCACAGCCTACCAACTTGTTCACTGAGCCAAACTGGGATTCACCCTGGAAACTTGACCTAATTGGCAAGGTGCTCTAAAGAAACACATTTGCCATATAGACCACATGAACAGACTATTAACATAAATGTCCCAGAGAAAGGGAGCACGACGCTGGGCAGAGAGAGAATCCTGACAAACCCACTTTTGCCATGGATACCCATGCCCCGACTGACTCTGTTCTCCCAGCAGCCTTCACCTGCTACCTGCTGTCACTCTAGAGACGGCTGGCTGATTGCTACCTTTTTTCAAATTACTAGGCTAAGGCAAAGCTTGAATGGAAGAAATGGGGATGGGGTGAGGGATTATAATAAGAATAAGGAGTAGTGCCAAGCAGAAGTTATTCCCAAATGGTAGGACTATTTACCTGCAATTTTACATTTGTAATAAGCACTTTACAAGTATCTTAGGACAAATAAAACTATCAGAAATTTCTAGAAGTGTTCTAGAACATTTCTTTAAAACTTTCTCATTTTCTTATTTTTAATTTCTTTGCAGATAAATTTGCTCTTATATTTTGTAAGTTCATGCTCCTATATACTGAAATAACATGATGCGATTTCCAACTGTACCTAATTTATGAGGAGAAAAAGACAGTATTAACCTCTGTTCAGATAAGTTCTACAAATCGGTAATGTGTATGTGCTCATAAGAAAATTACTTCAAAATTCTGTAAAATTTATCTTTATATTTTGTAACTGATCATTGCTGACATAAAACAACCCTTCGTTTCTCTCTACCTATATCTAGACTTCTCACTTAACTTTTAGTTCTAATAGCTTTCTAATTGGGTTTAGTGACAAGTGACTAATCATAAAATACGTAATAAAGATATTTTTAAAAACCCAGCAAAACAAACAAGCCAAATAAAAACTCCCAAAGCCAACACTATTTTTTAGGGGGAAAGTAATTAATGTGCTTAAAAAAGAAACCAAGAATGTCAGGAAAAAAAATATTTTTTAAAAGTTTACAGAACACAAAATTATTTCAGTGGATATATTGAGAACAATTACTTGAATATATTTATTCTGATGTAGACAGATGGGTGCGATAATGTGGGAATGAGAGAGAGAATGGCCATAGAAAGTCAAACCTTAAAGAGCCCCGATTTACAATCAGTTGATACAAGCTACTTCAACTATCTATCCCCTGCACAATCAGCCACTCAGGAGACTCAGACACAAACAACTTCGTGCTGTGCCTTGAAATTTTGTTTTAAAAAAACACAAAAAATAAATAAATTCTGTGTTTGAGGCGTCCTATCAGCTTGATAAAACTAGATTTCATTCTGTGTTCAAAAATTCCGCAAGTAAGAGCTCAGGTCAGGCCTCCAGCTTTCCACTGCTCCAGGTAATATGATTATGTTGGATCCTAGTGCCCCCACCTATCAAAGTCCATCTCCCCAGACTGCTCCAGGACATCATTTATCAGTGATAGCTGCCTGGTCTCTAGCGCGAGAGCTTCCGGAGAACGAAAGGTTTTATTACATTAATATGTTTCTGACTAATTCTACCTTATCTACTTATTCACCTTAGCTTTAAAACCCAATTAAAATCTCATTTATCTGATCTCTGGATTCTGAACACTATTTGGCAATGAATCTAACAGCCCTGCAGTAACTACATTACTACACATTGAGCCTTAAGGTGTTCTAGATAATACTTTTAAAAAAATCGGCAAGTGCCACTTAGAGCTGCAGCAATCTCTTGAAGGCTCCCTCCATCTCATTTGAAGAACAAATGCTTTGTCCTTATTCAAAAAGTGCATACTTTGATTTTATACCTGTGATGTTAGGTATAACTTACATGCATAAATGTGAATAGAGCATTTGCGTTTCTTAAATTTTGATTCGCTTTTTTACAACGTCAGATAACAAAATCTTCTGACAGCTACAAATTCCTCCAACACACACGTGTCCTACAATTTTCCAAATTATGAATATACTTGTATGTATGAATGTTACACTGAGAAATCTCTATTTAGAATGTCAGCCCAAGTAAATCCTCACTACTATATTTCTGATACTCCATTTTCTGAAACTGGAAAAAAAAAAGTCATATGATGTAGATACTAATTCACTTGAAACTCAAGCTCTAAAACATACCTTTCATTCAAATCATTACATAGGTATTAGAAAAAGAGGCTTGTATGCCTTTCAAATAGCGATGGCAATGAGCAGATCTTCCCCTCCCTATCTTACTTCCCCAGTCTTCCTTGGGTAGGAAGAGGGCGAAGTGAGGGCACTGCTGTTTTTGAGGGCCAAGCCCTCAAAAATGCAAGACAGCATTTTTCACTTCTGTTGATCTTATTTAACACTACAATAGGGGTGCCTGGGTGGCTCAGTCTCTTAGGCCTCCTACTCCTGAGTTCCGCTCAGGTCATGATCCCAGGATCTCAGGTTGCTGGGATCAAGTTTTGCTTTGTGCTGGATGTGGAGCCTGCTTAAGATTCTCTCTCTCCCTCTCCCTCTGCCCCTCCCCCAATCTAAAATAAATAAATCTTAAAAACAAAATCAAAACACCATAATAATTCTGGGAAGGAGTTACTACACCAATAAAATCTGAGCAAAACAACATGTAAAATAAAAACAACAACAAAAATCCAGGGTATAACCATGTTCCTCAACATACTGCGACTTACAATTCCATCCCATAGTAGGTTAATGGAAAGAATCTCATAAAACATGAGCAATGACTATAAAAGTAAATGCAAGGGCCTTCTCCGTCAGAGTTTCCCAAACATGATCTTCGATAGAACCTGGATGGAACATTAAGTACCACTGAATCACTTGGAAATGCAGTCCCCTTTTCTCTTTGAAGGCCCCTGATTAGGTCTAGAATAAAGTCTTAGCTTCTAACTTGATACTTCAAGCCTCTCCAGCATTTTCTAATCTTCCTTTTGAACAGAGGGAGTAGGCCCCAGGCAGACTTCGGTATCTCCCTAGTATTTAATTTCATTGCATTTATTTTTGTGGTTGTCTCGTGCTTCATGACAAACGATATTGAAGTTCTGTGGAAGGCACAGTAACATATGACTAACTTACAAAGACATATGATTTTAAAGCAAGGAAATGTGGAGAAATACAGAGTAGTGGGAGAGGTGTGTAGATATGGTAAGCCGTCATCAGAGCGAAGACATGTGCCTGAAAACTGGCGGCACGACGCAGAGAACATTGAGTAAAACCAGACTGCCTTCCAGCTCATGAAGACTGGCCCAAGCTTATAAGCAGGTTGTTTTCTCAAATTTCATTTCTAAGCTTGTTATTCGGAACACTGGTATCAGTTTCCTTAATAAAGATGTGATACGTGGTTGTTAATTTTGCAGCCAGGCCAGAATGCCCTAGAGTATAGCTGAACTGGCATATATTAGAAATAAAAATTGATTTTTAAGATAAAGTGCAACCTAATGTTGTAATAACGCTGATAATTAAGCAGAATTGATAAACAGAATAAGAAACACCCTTGTACTTATTCTGACTGCTTGTTTGTGGGGTGAGATCTGATTGAATAGAGAGTGAGGGGAGGAGATTAGGAAAAGGCCTCTAGAGGTCACCAGCATTATTCACTGTATCTAATTTCATCTCAAAATGAAATTGACTCTTCAGGTCAATACTTAGCAACTAGGATAACCAGAAAGGCTTTTTGGTAGGGTTTTTCCTTTGTTTTCTTTACGTTTTTGTGTTTCTAAGCTCATGTAAGGAACAAATGGACAGAAGAGGGGGAAAAGGGTGAGCACAGTAAGGGGGGGAATAAAGAAATAAAAGTTAATAAATTTTAGTCTTCACCTGCACAAGCCCCCCCCACTCCAAAGGCCTATATCTAATAGTAATTCATAATTTTGTATATATTTTTTAAAGGATGACTTCCAAATTGCATAAGCTTCAGACCACCCTCTACCCTAGGAGATACGGTGAGATTTCTCCAACGTATCAAGGCACAAGCAAGATGAAGAATATGGATTAAGAGTTGGAAAATGGTTACATCCGTATCCAAAAGAAAGAAGTTTCCCTGCACAAAATTAAAAGATGTTTAGAAATGAGATGGGGGGAAAGATGCAGGGAGAGATGAGTCCTTGGAGTTCCTGGAAACAGCCACTAGGTGGTGTTATTAGAAGGGTCACGGAGGGTGGCCAGGTGGCACAGGGATGGGGGGGAGGGGTGGTGGTGCTTAAGTCCCAAGGAGGGGAAAGGGGGCAGGCTGTATAAAATTCTGCTCTGACAGGGCACAGTCAAGAATTTGGCTCTCAACTAGTAGATTCTCACTATCTCCCCCTTCTAGCAGCAGAGCAAATTAAGTAATGCTGCAAACTCTAGATAAAACTTTTTACCTTTACAAGTTCTCTGCCTTCAAAAGCAGTCACCACTCAAATTGACTTGGTAACTTTCCAACAGGAGGGAAAACACACCCAGCATGGAAAAACTTTTTTTTTTTTTTTTTTTTTTTTGAACACCCTTGGAAATACTGAGGAAAGTAGTGTTTTCCTGGAAAGAAAAATAGATTCAAACAAATGTTTTCTTTGAATTTAGGATACACTGAATAGAGTATACTGTTCTTGTAAACCTTTTGAATCTGATGTCTTATTAGAAATCCTGTACCAAATAAAAATAAGCCTTCCGCTTTATTTATTATTAAATCTCTCTTCATTGCCATTGTACACTGCAGGCATGCAGATCGCTTAATTACACAGGGAAGAGTTAGAGCGTGCAAGTCTGCCCTCTTCTGGGCATATCCTTGGAAAGCCTAAAGAACTGCGAATTGCATTTAATTTTTATCTCAACAATTCTGCAAATAAACTCACTTAAAAAGAAAAAAAAAAAAGTCACTCAAAAAGGAAATCCAGTAGGGCAAAAAGAACAGAAGATGCATTATTTATCACCACCAGTCTTTTGTCAATATCCTTTGGAAAATACTCAGCAGAACCGAAAACATTAGAAGAGCAATTTTCAAAAGGCAGTCTTTTCCCACCCCAGAAAGACTTATGTATTAGACTCATGTATAGTCTTTATATAACCACAGTGTGACACAGAGCCTTCTATTTCAGAGATATTTAAAGCTTAGAATTTCACTAGGGCACCAAACTAGGTGGGACACACGGGGCTGACCATGAGATCAACTAAATCCAGGACTCTAAAAATAAATGGTGTACTCTTTGTGGGGAGGCAGTATAATAGGAGTGTGTGGGCTCTAAAATGGGACGAAATGGTAACAGGCATATCTGAGTATAACCAGTTCTTTGTACATTTCTTTTTTTCTTTTTCCTTTTTTTCAGCTTTTTGTAATTTTGAAATTATTTCCAAATACAGAGTGAAAAAAAAAAAAAGAAAAGAAAAAAAAAAAAAAAAAAGAGATGAAAATCTGGGAAAAAAAAAAAAAGAAAGAGATGATACTCTGGGTGGACCCAGAGTCTAAATAGTGGTTCTGTGTCCATGTGACTTTGGACAAGATGCTGAACTTTCCTGGCCCTCTGCCTTCTCATCTGTAAAATAGAAATAATGCTTTCTGCCTAATATGGCTGTTGGTAGAATTAAAAAAAATAGGGGCACCTGGGTGGCTCAGTGGGTTAAAGAGTCTGACTTTGGCTCAGGTCATGATCTCAGGTTCCTGAGATCTAGCCCCCTTTGGGCTACCTGCTCAGTGGGGAGTCAGCTGCTCCCTCTCTCTTTC
>NW_024426774.1:42956095-42971643 GCF_017311325.1 Ursus maritimus
CCTCTCCCCTGCTCATGCTCCGTCTCTCTTGCTCTAGTAAATAAATAAATAAATAAAATCTTTTTTAAAAAAGAAATAATAAATGTAAAGTCCTCAATTCCATGTCTGGCACAGAGTAGCCTATCGTTAATGTGGTAGTTGTTACTGTTAGTTTCATTACTGCTACTAGTTGGGGAAGAAGGTCAGTTTCCATCAAGGAGATGCGCTAACTCTGGCAAACACACAAAACATCGATTCATGACTTGTTAATGACCTATGCCATCCATAATCTTATCCAAATAATTTTGGAACCTATTTATACAAATCATCCTAAAACACCTCTTAGGAAAACTGCTTCAAATTTTCTACTCATCTTTTAAGATGAAATCTTGTATTTATTCAAAACTTCTCTCTTTTCAGCAATGGTAAATATATTTAGAATATAGGATAGGACTTAAACCAGTGGGCTGGACCCTTCCATTCCACCAAAAGGCCCCATGTCTTTCTTTGGGGGGAACAAGGAAGAGCTCCCCTTGTTCCTCTACACAATGTCACATCTGCTAGTGTCTAACACTGAGCTGCAGAGCCAAGGCACAGTTTTCACCAGGGAGGAAGCAGCCAGCCTCCGGAGCCACTGTCTGACTTGGGAAGCTCAAGGACTGTTGGGGACGAGGCCTTCCTCTGGAATGATATTAGGAAAATGGGTCTGGAATTCATACAAACCTATGTTTAAATTCAAGTCCCACTTGTAATAGATCTTGTCACCCCCATCAAATCAACTTATCTGAGCATCAATTTTATACTCTCTTAAACTGGGGACAATGTCTTTGTCTGTTCAGGTTACTATAATAGAAATACCATAAACTGGATGTATTATAAGAAACAGAAATTTATTTTTTACAGTTCTGGAGGCTGGAAGTCTGAAATCAGGATGACAGCATGGCTGAGTTCTGGTGAGAACCCTCTTCCCAGTTGCCAACTGCCCACCACTCATGGTGTCCTCATGTGGCAGAGAGAGGAACCAAACTCTCCCCTGCCTCTTATAAGGGCACTCAAGCCATTCATGAGGGCTTTAACCCTCATGACCTCACTGAACCCAAACCACCTTCCAAATTATTCACCTCCTGATACCACCATATTGGGTGGGGAAGGTTTCAACACATGAATTTTTGGTGGACATAAACATTCAGTCCATCCCCGTCCACTCAACAATTTTGCAGAGTTGCAGGGTTAAAGATAATGTATGCTTTTAAAAAGAGGCACGGTACTGTTATTAGTGTTGTTGACATTGCTATTATTATGAAGTCTTGAAATCAGGCCAAGTTTATTTTCATCTTCATTCAAAACTATTCAAAGTCAGAAAAATAAAATTTCTTTTAAAATGTTCATTTTGATAATACATAAAATTAAAATAGGTCAAAAATATTTTTAAGGTTTTTGGTATAGATTTATATAATTTTCAATTTAGACCTAAGAATTTATGTAGCCTTGCTTTCTCATTTTACAAATATTGCCAAAACTTACAGTCATTTTATTGTAGGCCTGAACCTAAAACACAGACCTCCTTTTTTTTCATTGTGGTATGGTTTCTACTACTTCCTGTGTCTTTAAAAAAAAAATTATACTATTGATCTTTAAATAATATACAATGTTATCTAGAAATGGACTCAAGCTCTCATAATTACTTATAAAATACTAAAGAACTAAAACCACATTAACATATAGAAATAAATGGAGAAAAAAACATTTTAAATACAGTTAAAAGTCAATGGGTGGTAGAGTCATGTAAAAAAAAGGGGTTCCAAAATCCCAAAGACCTGAGTTTGAATTTAGCCTCATTGTTTAGGCTTGTGGCTTAAGCTCCATGAGATTCAATTTTCTCATTCAGAAAACGAAGATAAAAGTTCCAGCCTAGCAGCATTCCCAGGAAGGTGGCGTGTGCGCACATGCAGCATTCCTGGCATATAATATGTCAGTTCCCTCCCCCCAGCCCTATTTTATACCGAGCCTTTGAATCTATGATGTATGGGTAATGTCTACCCACCTCCCATGGAGGTTGTTCAATAAATACTAATGTGATGATGGTCCTGTTGGCACTGATGCTAATACAGAAATCAAAAGCCCTATAAAGTGAGACAAGAGAACTATAATTACTTAAGACATCCAGAAGCAAAAATCTCAAAGTCAGGCTAGCCAAAAGTACATGCATGAAATGCTCTTTGGTAGCAGAGAACCAATCCAAAACAATTTGTCTACATAAAAAATTGCAGGGGAATGATCTGTGAAATGCTCCTTCCCCGAGATCCCAGGAATCAGTGCCCACCAGGACAGTGGGTTCATTCCACTAAAGATGCCTCTGTTTGGGCATCAACAGAGGCGTTTCATGTCCACAGCACGAAAGATGAAGTGAGATGGTAAAGATAACAGGATGAAGATAAAGTGACTCACCTTGTCTGTAATTCAATGTGTCTAATGAAAAGTGTGAGGGTCTAGTTTTTTAACTATTCTATTAAAAATGGACCTGGTTCAAACTTACATAGCCTCGTGTAATCTTAAACCAGCAATCAAGTGAAATGCACTCCATTTACAGCCAGTATTGAGATTATTTTAATATTGTAAATTGTGTGGTCCGGAGTGTCCATAGATCGAGTGTAATTCAGTAAGTGACCCATTTATACCAACCACTCAGGATGGAACAATATTTTAAAATCAAGTATCAAAACTCAAGGTTGAATTCAATTGCTCTAGAGTTAAGAAAACATGGAGAAGTAAAGAATCTCACACACAAATGCTTCAGCATAAGTGGCTGAGAGGTGTCCGTGGCTAAAAGACAAAATCTTAAAGTTTTTAACCTAACATTTCACATATTCTTGAATACCAAGTTCACTCAGGGTTCCCTCTTCCATAACCTACACCAGCTTTCTCCCCCTGCTTCTTTTTCCCTTCCATCCATTTCTTCTCCTTTCTTTGTCCTCTCCCTTCACTCTAAAACCATCAGAAGGCAGCACCTTTTCAAAGAAGGGAAGGAGGCAGGAACTAGAAAGTGGACAGGAAGGCCAGTCCCAGACAGCCTCCGTTGCCAGCACTTTGCAATCTGGGTGTGCAGTAGCGAGACTTTCTTTCCTTTGACCCTAAGTGGCTGGTGCTCATCACCACAGGACCTGCTGGATCTGAATGCACCCCAAGATCCTCAGCTCTGTGAACTAACCTCATAAAAGAATCACATGTGTGAGGGAGGGGAAATGGGCAATTACAGACAGCATGCATATTAAATAGTGACTTCCAGACACAACTGTTCTTGCTAAAAGATGAGCAGTAGGGATTTTTGGCACCATGACAGGGTAAGGAGAGAGAGATTCTATACGAGATCCTCAAGTCATATCTGGATTAGGAACCTGGAAAGCATTAAGCTGACCTTGTTTACCTATATTGCTTTGGGAATATTTGCTGGTCTTTCTGAAGTTGTTTACCCATTTTTTCCTCTTCCGGTACTATCACCTGAAAGGTATAACCAGTACTTCTCCAACTATCTGGGGTGAGAAGCACTTTTTTTCCCCTCTAATTCCAATCCTTTGCAGACTGGTTACCTTTTATACAATTCAATGAAATTGTTATGACAAAGTAAAAATGCTACAATAAGTTTGTAATTCTGGTAATTTTTGTACTTATTTTGTTGTGAACTAGTAATAATTTATAAACTAGTACTGGTTCTCAGATCACATTCTGAGGAACACTGGCACAAACTAATTAAGAAATATATTCTTCACAACTTATGGTGAGATGGGGACATACAAGGTCTTCTAAAGGGTTGCATGGTGCAGGACATTAAAATTACCAGCTCAATTTCATAATTAAAAAAATATATGACCAAAATCACCAGAAATTTTAAAAACCATATATTGTTTTTGTAGATAACAAACTACCCGAAGGTGGACTACAGAGGCAAATTTCCAGGTCTAACTGCTCTGTCAGAAAACAGGAGTTAAAATTTGCTTTAAGTGGTATTTACTGCTGTGGGATTCCTGACAGGTCAGGGATGTTCCAAAGACCTGTCTAGTTTGGCCTTCAATGAGAACATGGGACATACATATTTTTTTTTTAAAAAACAAAGTATTAGTTGATTGGATGCTTGAAAAAGAATCATACTAGAGTTGATCCTCGTAAGTGAAATGACCCACATAAGGAGGGTCTTGACAGGATCGAATTCTTTTTCTGGTGGCATTCCCAGAAAATATAATTGCCAGTGTAGCCTCTGGAGAAAACTTGCGCTGAATCTTTACCACTGATTAATAGTCAAATACCCTTTGGCCTCTAGAAAGTCCACAGTAGTGGCCAAACTGACAAGTACATAGATGTCCAGGCATGAAGGCTTTATGATAATGAAATCCTTATTTGTCAAGAGTTCCATGTTCCTCCAGATGCACCAACATCTAGTAGTCTTTACTATTTCCAGGAACAGAGGCACATCTAGGAGAAGCTAAAGTTATGTTAGCAAAGACTAAGCCAGAGAGTCTTCCCTGGGAAGGAAGATGTGGCTAGCAATCATATTATTTCTCATGGCAAGGAAGAATTATTCTCTTCTTGGCTAAATCTAAGCCAGGTTCCTTCTACCTAAGCCCTTAACTCAGCCAGATGCTAGATAAGCGGCAAAATTGTTCTGTCAAGAACTGATGAATAAGGAATGTGGAACTGAATATCATTTCCATTCTGATTATTTCAGAGCCCAAAGTTTCCTCTCATTTTTCAAACTAGTCTCATATATAAGAAACACTAGACAAGTGGCAATCAAGGGACAAATACTTTGCCTTGATGATGGTGGAGCCAACCTCAGTCCCACAGATGCATTTCCACAAAATCAAGGAAGTGCTAACTTCAGGGTTGGAAGAAACCTTAAAGGTTAGCCTCCCGTTTGAATCTCTTGTTATGGTGTCCCTGCTAAAGGGCCACGTGTTCTCGCACAGTGCACCATCTAGTGAAAGAATATACTAGTCTTGGAGGCAGCTCATGGTGCTTCAGACCACAGAATTTGTTGGCAAGCTCTGGCTACTCAAAAGCTTTTGTGTTATGTTGAGCCTAAATACTTCTTCGCTATCTTAACATACACTTTCAGACTCATATAGAATAAATTTCTTTTTCATTGAATAGTTCTCCAAATATTTGAAGACCACGATCTTCTTCTCACTATCTTTCCTAATCAAAACATCCCCGGGTCCCCAGGTGTCACTGTTCTGAGCCTCTACCACCTCTTTACTTTGTGAAGATTACTACCATAAATTTTTCTCTGGAATCAATTTACTAGTCATTCAAAGATTTAACCAGTTTCTAATATACCAAAAAATGCCCAGAAGGACATTGAAAATGTTTTAAAGAATTTGCTGGCCTCCCAACGCCCATCACATCTCCTTGTCAAAACAAGAATGAGGTTACCCTTGTAGTCAATAAATCCATGTAAGGTTGTAGTAACTACAGATTTTTCATCTATGAACTTATAAGTCATCCCTTCAATAATGTGTTCTATGATTTTGTCTGTTATTATTATGAAAGAGACAATAGATACCCCAAGGTCAGGAATGTGCTAACTACCACCATGATGTCTTTCAGCACTGGTTGGACTGTATCACTTGATAATAAATCAAGGGAAGAAGAGCTTTTCCCAGTGAGATCTCAAACCATACTGAGGGGCTGACCCTATGAAATATGCCTGCATATACAGGAAGCTCATATCTATCACCTAAGCTGAATGAAACTGGCCTCAGGGTGACTGGAAATTGGGTCCATCTATCAGTTTTCCTGTGGTAGGTAATACTCCCTTTCTTGGATAATAATGTATCAAATTTCATTTGAATCAGATTCATCTTAATCAACATAATACTTTATTTCTCACATCATGAATAACCACAATGTTCAAAATGTAGCTATTTGAAATCAGAGATAATGAATAGTGTATTTCTGGACATTACCAAGTATAATTTCCTTGAAGTTATACACAGTGGCTCTTCTATTCAACTTTGCAATCCTCACAGTATCTAGAAGAGTGATTTGTTCATAGTGGATACCAAATAAATATCTTAACACTGTTGACTAATAGAAATATCACCTTGCCTAAGTCAACTGCATGACAATTCAAACCACAGCTGTTATTGGGGAGAGACAACCAAAAGGAGGACTCCAAGTACCACATCATCCTTAGAGGAGATCCCTGAGTTTCTTAAGGGGTGTGTCTGAGATCTTTGTAAAATCCCACACTCACAATCCTTTTCTAACACACAATTTTAGATGTACAATTAAAATATATCTGAAGAAGTTAAATAACCCATTCTGATTCAATAACCCCAAGACAAAGCTAAGTATATTTTTTTAAGGTCACTTTTTTCCAAAGAAATTATGTTTTTCATTTTTAATCTAACATTTCGAAAATCATGCCCCACATGTTGCACCAAGAGTGACCAACTGAGAGGCAGATACTGGGTCATTTGCCAGGCCTGCTCTCCAGATTAGCCCTTGGCCAAGAAACCTAGCCTATAAGTGGACCACAAGGCATGAGATGCAAAGCCGGGACTCGGAGGGACTGCAACACACTTGATACCATGAGCTTTTGGCAGCTGTAAATGCTAAATCAAAGACACTAATGGTGTCTGCTGTGTGAATATAATAAGGAGCAAAAGAAAACACTTATTTACACAATAACATCATATGATCAAATTGAGTATCTGGCAGACTTATAAACACCGTTAAATGTTTTGTTTTTGGTTTTTTGTGGAGGGAATAATACGGTCAATGAATTTGATCATCCCCAATTTAGAGACATGCTAGTTAAATGAACAATAAATATGTCTCATAAGAACATAAAAGCTACAGTTTTGTTTCCTCCGCCATTCTTCACTCAAAAAACAAAACAAAACAAAACAAAAAACCCAAAAAACAAACACAAAAAAAAATTCGAAAAACAAAGAGCAAAACAAAAGTAGCCATCGAGTTACTTCTAGCCCTTCTCCTTGGATCTGTTTTTCTCCTTTTCATCCCCCCCCCCCATCTTCTCCCTAGTTCAGACTCTCTCATTTTCTGGCTGGACTTCCTTAAGAGTCCACTCATGTGTCTCCAGGCCTCCAATCTCCAGTGCACACTCTCAGAAGCTACTCTGTGCCGGAGGCAGGGTGGCTGTTCCCCAACACTGCACAGGTGACCCAGTATCACTCCCAAATCAAACAGAAATCAGTGAACAACCGCCTACCACAATAAAGCATGCATTTCTCAATTTGGAATTCTCATCGTCTGCAATCTAAGGTCAACCTTCCTTTGCAAACTCTTTTTTCCTCTATTTAAAGTCCTTTTATCTAATCAAGCTGACTTACAGTGGTCAGAAGGTACCATACACATTTGTACAACAAATTTTACTTTATATCATTCCTCACACTTAAAGTACCCTTTCTCTGACTTCTCTTATTTGTGCACACCTTCCAAACAGCTCACGTGCCTCCTCTGCCGTAAATACCTCAGGATCTTAACCCAGTTGTCCTTCTCCAAACCTATCTACCTATTTCTGTCTTGCTATCTAATTATTATTGTTAGCTGGAAGGGACCTCATGGTCTTAAAACACTAAAGAGCTCCAAAGTAAGTCACCAGTTCTACTGCCCAACACTCTAAACTCTTGTATCAAGTAGCTCCTAAAAGATAATAGATACTCAATAAATTGTTAATATTCTTTCCAGTTTTAGATGCTCAATTCTAAATTTTAGTTTTTAAATTTTTAAAGAAATAAAATGTCCCTCACCCTACCAGTGAGTAGCCCTACAGCAAGTATTTTCTGTTACTGTGATAACTTTATATAAATTTAAGACATTATCCCCAAGTTTATTATTTCCTTTATGTGTTACAGAAAATGAACAGATTGATTTACCCAGCAAGTGAGTAAGCATTAGTTCTGCTAAACTGCATTGGTATAATTCAATATATCATTACAGTGTAGGAAAAGGCCTCCAATTCATCTGCAGCTATCAGGGAAGAAAATGATACACTATAAAGAAAATAAAATGTTTTATGGAGATATTTTAGAACATTCTAACTTATTTCTGCTGCAAATATTATGTTTATGTTATTCTAAAAACTGCAAATCATGACAATTTCTAAAGAAAATAATGAAAATGATGAGTGCCAAGAGACTTGGCATCACACCTTGTAATCGGCGTGCTGTTCTTGGCCTGAAGGCCACGGCATAGAGTCTGTGGGGAATGATGAGAGAGGCTCCGTGGAGCAGCGGGTTGGGCCAGGGGCTGCTAGGAACCTCAGAGCAGAGACAGATAGGTGGTCAAACCCAGTCTCACTTGTTTGGGTAGGATGTATACAACCAAACTTATAGCTAGAATGCAGTAAAAAGCTCATCCTTTGTACTCATCTGGATATTTCAGGGTAGGTCTGCCTATCTGCAAAGAGCTGAGCCTCTCTGTATTATCATAATTTTCTGATCTATGAGTAATCACAGACTGGTCAGACACCTAAATAATTGATGCCTTACAATTAACTTTCCTGTCAACTATCTGGTTACTTCAGACAAAAGTCTTAGGGGTATATAGTACCTAATTAATTTTCAGAATCTGTCTTGCCAAGAGGATCTGTTTTTTTCCAAGTGAATTTTATATGAAAACCAAATATTTAATTCAATTAGCATCAGGGCTGCTAAGGAAGAGGTAGATATGAAGGCAGGTGGAGGGGAGGGAATGAGAGTCACACTTGTTCCTATGTCCACCTCACTCACTACTGGGGACCCTAAAGAATCTAGGTCTCCAGGAAATGCAGTCTCAAAACTAATAAGCCAGCTTTTTTTTTTCTTACTCTTTAAACATATAGACATATGTCAAGCTACATATGATTTCCCAGCAAACAGACTTTGGTTTAGTGAGAATTATGTGGTGGATGTACTTATTTTGTAAGGAAAATTTAATCAGGTGCCATGCTAATAATCACAGTGTATTAGGGATAAATCACAAGAGCTTCCCTAATGGCTGTCTGGAATGTTAAATATCCCATGTCTCTTCTTATCACTGTCTTTGGCAACTGGGTATAAATTTTTATAACGATATGAATTGATAGAAATACCAATGTGGCTGTCTATAAATCAAATAAAACAGTCATATGCCTGATAAAAGTTCTAAGGATATAAAAATATAAGTGCCAGAGTCAGATATAAAATAACACCACAGGGGGAGAGCAGCTAATAATTCACAAGATAAACTTCACTGACTTAAAGTAACCTTTAGAAAACAAAGGAATTTACAAGAATGCTCCATTTACAAAGACATTTCAATGAATCAGGTTTGTGGCTCTCAATATTTTGTGAGAGACACTAATAATTACCAAATCCTAAGAAAATGGTGGAGATAATAACATCAATCCCCATTCTCCCTTAACACGGTGGTAATGGATTATAGTATGGTGTCAACTGTACCACTGTTATCAGTCAGTAACTAAGAGGAAGACAGCATCAAGTAGACTTAAAAATAATCCGTTTCTGAAGAACTTTTGGCTATCATGTGATACACGTTCTGCTTCTGTAATTATCCTACATGAACAACAAGATCAGTATTCGCAACCACACCTTCTTCAAGATCTAAATGGAACCGTATCCATTATGCTTTTGTTAGAAATAGTATGGACACGGAAACACAAAAGAGTACCTCAATCAAACAGATTCTGCCATTTTAGGCTTTATTCCAACAGACTATGCTTCCCTTCCACTTTTATCGAAAATTCTCAGCTCACTTTGAAAATGTTTTGATCAGCTCAGCTTTATTCATCTCCTTGGTCAAGTTACAGTGCAAAATGAAAGGGACCCTGGACATAGATACGGAAAGAACCTGTAATCTTACTTAAAATAAAAAGTATGACTCAAGATGGCAGATTAACCCACCAATTTATAACTCGTCTTTTCTGAAACCCCACTAAAAGGACCATACAGCAATTTTCTTTTAAAGGCATGAATCCTTCAGGACAAAGACAACAGGAGAAAACAGCATGGCAGTATTTTGAAACTAGATGTCAGAGGGAGATGTACTAACTCATTCAGCAGGTCTGAGAAAGCTGAATCCTAGGCCAGCAATGGGGAAATCTCAGAACAACCCAATTCACACTGCAAAACCCTCAAAGATGCATGCACTTGAGGCACCAGTCTTCTTCTGGAGGCAAGGGGGGCAAAGGTGAGCTTGAAAACAAGATGACTACTTGAAATTCCATTTAAAAGCAGTTAGAACCCCAGATCCTCTCCCCTAATCCAGGCTGCGGGCAACTAGAGGCTTATTTTCAGAAAAGAGTAAAAGGCAGTTCTCTGGATAGGCATGGCTTCGTGAGAACACAGTCATGGCACTGAACACCTGGGAAATTATGGGACAGTTGACACACCAGGGCTGGCTGTTACAGTTACCGCCTCTACTGTTGTCTTCTAAAAGGTCTAGAGCCTCCAACTAGTGACTGAAGCCAGAAGGGTCTGCATTGTTGGGGGCGGGGGATCAGATTTAATTGCTCCATGAACACCTACTCCTGCCAACAAAGGTCCTTTTGGCCCCTCTACGACTGATTCTAGTGGCTGTCCCACAAGGCAGCTGGTGTCTGCTTTCTGTTTGAGGTTTTGGCAGGGTTGTACTAGGATCTACAGACGCTTGCAAAAAGCAGAATTGTCCAGAGTCTACCATATGACTAACCCTGAGAGATCTAAAGGAGTAATTGTCCAGAGTCTACCATATGACTAACCCTGAGAGATCTAAAGGAGTATTTGGGGAAAGATAAGTAATACACGGTTTAGGACTTCAAATAGAGGAAAAAGAATATTAAAAATCCGATATTATTTCTCAGTCCATTAAAATAGAGATCATGAGGCAATAGAAATAATCAAAGAGTGGAAATGAAGAAGCCAGAAGACCTGAATTTGTTCTATTTGTGTTACTTTGAAAATGTCCTTAACCATTTGATGTTTTGCAAATATCTTTCTGTTTTCATCTAAATAGCCTGAAATCAGAAAACAGGCGCTTTAGGAAATGGATGGTGATCCTTTCAGAATCCTTAAAAACAACAACAACAACAAACCAACAACAACAAAACAAAATTTAAAGAGAGATCTGGTTTTATAGGTTTTACAAATGGAGAAGGAACACTAACAGATGAGGGGAAAAGAGCAAACAGAAGAGATAAGAAGCATAAAAGTAGGCCAAAGCTGATAAAAGAAACAATATCTGTGATAAGATGAAATTTACAGAATTTTATTTCTAAACATTTCATGGATCCAAAGAAAAACACCTCTCCTAAAAGATGTTAATGTCTTTTTTTGGCAGGGATCAAAAGTATGAAATTAGCCACCACACTGCAGGCCACTTAAGGGATTCCCTCTAACCCCAAGTGTGCAGAATGAATAATAAAAAGGCCAATGTTGTCTTCTTTTTCCCCGTTGAGATGAAATTTCTATAACATGCCGACGTTGTGTTCTGGAGGCACCTCAGGAGGAAAAGGGGAAAGAAATGCAAATACCTGCTTGCAGAGGTGTTCACTGGGCCATGGCAGGGGGTGGGGGTGGGCGATGTGGAGGGTAAATAATACTTTGAAAATGTTACTGAGAAAACTCAGGAAGGGGAAAATCATGGTACCTGTCTCTGAGTCTAATGACGTTGAATAAGTTGGGTGATTCCCTAGTGCTGGCTTACTCCAAGGCCGGGACAGCTCTGGAGGCATGAGAATCTCCTGGAAAACTTGGCCTGCCAGGGCCCTAGCCTAGGTGTTTTTCTGGTATGTGGCTCTGGTACAAAGGTCGATATAAGAATCCCAAGAGCAGTCAGGTGAAACGTTACTTCCTCTCGCAAACAGTTCCCTAGAATAGTCACCACAAGACACTAAAAGTTCAATTCAAAGGATTGCAATGGCAAAGGCAAAGCTCTGGGTTGATGCTACAAATCTGTCCGCTGCAGCCCAACCTGGAGAGTTAGTAGAAACTGAAATCAGCAATTAAGCTGTTAAGAAAGAGGATTTTGAATCATCTGTGCGACTGGATATTTTAGTTCTGACACTTGCTGAGAGCAGAGTCCTTCCGAGGATCATAAATTGTCTTGCTACGAATGGCGGAATAGATGTGTTGGAAGACGTGCATTTGAGGGAGGTGAGGTTCGAGAACAAAAAACAACAACAACAACAACCCCACCACAGCTGGCCTTTAATTGATAGCTCACAGGTGAGATAACTGTTCAGATCCGCTTGTCTATTTGTAAGGAATCCAGAGAAGGGATTAGCTCTCCAGCTTCGCAAGTCTCCTCTGAAACTCTCAATGTCCAGGCTGAGTAAAATGTAGCTCAGTAAGACCTCCCAGGCAATATTCACTTATGCCTTCTTACAAAAAGTACTTCTTGCCATTCACAGAAAAGAAAACCCATTTTAAGCCCATGCTGTATTAAATCAACTCTTATCTGATCCACTGTTACATCAGGGGTTCCCTGGCTCACCTGCTCATAGAAATCACTTGGGGTACTTGCTAAAGTTAAGAGATTATCGACCCCCTTTTTGGAAGACTGCGATTCCACAGGCTGAGGCTAGGCCTCTGAAGACACCACCTAAGTAAGGTTCAAGAGCTGAACTGTGACCCTGTTCTTATGTTGATCTCTTTCTTAGATTATATATATACAAACTCTTTTGTGCCTCTCAGGAAGCAATGAGTGAAGTATTTTCCCAAGTCCTCAGTCCAGCCTGTGGAATTCTGTACAGCTACAAATGGCCCAGCTCCTCCCAGCCCCTCACACGCATGCCCAAACAGGTCACCAGGGACTCATGCCCAAACAGGTCACCCTGGAGGAAACATTTCAAATGGCAGAATTAAAAGTGAGGGGCTTGGTGGGACTCTTTGAATTGAAAAGCAAGCAAGTGGCATGCTTTGTATCATTTTTGTCTCTTACAGTCACTGGGATCATTTTAGGCCTCTGCCAGGGCCTTAAATATAGCTTTCACTATTGGGAAATGTCTGGGCACTTTAAAATAAGCCGTGAAGAAACCCAGTATAGTTAACTTTAGCTGATTAACTTTTAGTTTGATATAGGTAGAAGAGGAGACAGAAAACATGAACCATTTTGCTCCAAAACACAGGACTTGGCAGACTCAAAACATATTGGTTCTGTTGCTACCTATCTTTTTCTTTCTTTCTCTATCCTCCCTCCCTTCCTTCCTTCCTTCCTCCTCCTCCTCCTCATTATTATTAGAGAAGGATGAAAGAGAATTCATTTATTCATTTCAAAAATATTTACTCTTGCAAACCGGACACTCGCGATCCTGGGGATTGTGAACAAGACAGCGTTCCTCTCGTGGGAGCTTAAAATCCAGTGGAGGAGCGACAGCAGCAACACAAAGAGATTCTGTCATTTTGTAGGCTGGCAGGTCCTCTCACAGAAATACACTAATGTGATTAAGAGCAATGTATCCAAGCTGAGACAAGGAGTCATCCATTAGAAGTCTGAGAAAGGATGTTCCAGTCAGAAGGGTGCTATGTGCAAAGTCCGTGAAGCAGCAAAGAACCCAGGGTGTTTGACATAGAGGGAGGCATCACCACCAGTGAAATGCTCAGTGCTCAGAGTGTAACAATTTCCTGAACGGATCAAGAGAAACTTTGCAGGATGGGCTTGAGGCAGTCTTAGACCCAAGAAAAGAGGCCCTTGTGAGCTTATCTTTGGAACAACTCATACGGGAACAAGAAATCCAGGGTTATGGGCTCCCATATCTTTTGAAAACACAAAGGAAAGGTTTATCCAGGCTCATGGGTCTGGGTGGTGGAGTACAGCCTGCTGCTCTCCCTGACAGTTTTGAGAGATCCTCCTTGAAATACCAGAAAGGCTCTCCCAAGAAGATCAATTGATGGATTGTGCTGTCCAGGCTGTCTTAACTAGGATGGCCAAATCTGATGACTCAGTAGTCAACTCCATCAACAATCTCTGCTCATTGACTAAATCAAAGACAGCCTCTCACTGTCTCCCAACATTACTTGCTCTTCCTCATCATATTGATTGACCTTGTATGATTCAGAACCAACTTTCAAGGACTCAGTAGAGGGATGTGTTTGATAAGGAGAGAAGCCAGCTAGAATTTTAAGTATGGGACTTAATTTTGCCAGTAAGGTAGATTGTTATTTTCATCTCCTGTTTCATTTGATAGTTTTTTTCTTTGTGATTTGAACTTTTCTGTTCCTTATACAAGTCCACTGTGAATAATGGGACTGATATCCAACCAAAGGGTTGCTAAAAAGATAACCAGCTTCTCTGTTCAAGAGGTTACTGCCAGCACTGCTCTAGATATTTTGAATTATCCTCTCTCTTCCTTCCCCGTGATCCCAGGCTTGTGGCAACCAAGACCCTCCTGTGACACCCTTTCAAATAAGCCGATGTTCCTCTACCATGCAACTCCCAGTCCTGCCTTCTAAGACTTCCAATCAATTTTGATAGTCTCTTGTTCCTTCATCATATCTGCAACTCCAACTCTCTTCAATTTCCTTAGAGACAGTTTATAATGTGTATCTATTAACTGCCAACCTTTAGCCCTTGTAGGTCTGAACTGTAATTGGTTGTTTTTGCCAGCTCTCACTCATGATGACTTGTTCCATTTTATCTTTAGAGATTCTGGAATCTCAGCTTCTGCTCCCTGTAACTTTATGTGTAGAAATTCTTTGACGTGTGGGCTTAAAGCATGTTCCTCTAGAGAGAATTAGTATTTGCTTCTGCTAGGTACCTGGCAACCTACCACCCAGAATGCCTTTAAATGAAATTTTAGATAAGCCTTATGTCACCCTAGAATATAGATTCTGACCCCAAAACTGAGTGATGGTGAGATTGTGGTTATAAATTCTTGGTGGTGTGAAAAGATTTTTTGTTTTTTTTTTTGTTTTGTTTTGTTTTTGTTTTTTACAATGCTCTTGAAAGACCAAGACAGCATGCATTTCCATTGTTTCTCTCTGTAGGGAAGTTTTCTGTTCTTTGATCATGGCCTAATAGTGTCATCATCTGAGAATCCAGGCTTTATACTGAGGTCCCTAATCTGGCTATCCAGCTGGGTCTTAGATCTTTGTCTCCTGCTCTCCTGACACACAGTCTCATTTAAAACCCATCTAGACTAGAAGGAATATGCAGACCTGTCTCTAGTTTATTGTTTCTTGCCACTTATTGCCTCTGAATAACTCCCTTATATTCCTGTGAGACCATCCATGCATTAAAAAGAAAGTTTAAAAAATTCTACCAGGCCCACAGGTGGTAGAAGAAAGAAAAGGAGAGAAGGAAAAGTTAGAGATGGAAGGGACGGGGAGAGGACAGGAGAGGGAGAGAGAGAGGGGGGAGGGAGAGAGAGAGAGATTGATTGATTGGTTGTGATTGCTTAGTACCTCTTTTCCTCTATAGAGAAGTCAACACTGAGCATCTAGAGTTGTTGTGACGTTCACTGCTCAGACTTAACTCATTATAGAACCAATACTGGGAATCTAATTTTTTTTTTAAATATTTTATTTATTTATTTGAGAGAGAGCACAAGCAGGGGAAGCAGCAGGCAGAGGGAGAGGGAATAGCAGGTT
>NW_024426774.1:42971650-43021888 GCF_017311325.1 Ursus maritimus
CTGCTGAGCAGAGAGCCTGATGTGGGGCTCGATCCCACGTCCTTGGGGTCATGACCTGAGCTGAAGGCAGACCCTTAACTGACTGAGCCATCCAGGTACCCCTGGGAACCCCATTTTGATGACAAGGCAAACTTTTCCCAAAATCTTCCAACTCAAGAGATTGCCAGGCAGCGGGCTTCGCCTTTGCTGGTTGGGTATATCTCAAAACCAGGTAATAAGTTTATTGGTGGACTGCAGCCAACATTTAGGAGCTCCCAGAAGAAGTAAATGCCCTAAGGAGATCCCTCAGCCTGCCAGGGTATCAGTCAATCTCCTAAAATTTATGCCCCGGGTGACTACTTTGAACTCTTTCAAGCAAATCAAGTTTCCATGAAAACACTAACAAAAGTTTCTTACCCCTAATCACTAGTCCAAATTCTAACTCTAAGACCCAAGAATCACAGAATCATATTTTAGAGCTAAAGAAGAGGGCCATATTTGTACGATGTACCACTAATTTTTCTCATGTTTATACTCTTGGAATTTTAATCCATCTCTCTGATCCGCAGGAACTAGAGATACTCCCATGTTCAAGGGAGAACCTTGGTCCTTCTCTCTTAGAAGCCTACAGGACCAGGAAAAGGCAGGCACCCCATCTACTAACTCAGACAAGCTGCACTGCATGCAACCTTGTCCAGCTCAGAGGCCTGGTCCTCCTGTTGTTTACCCTTTGGTTTCCCAGGACTGCCAGTCTTAGTCATTTTTCTCCAAGGTCTCTAATAATCAGCTCATTTTATAAGGACTGTCATTTGTTTCTGAGCCTTGGCAACAGTGTTGTCCACAGTATTCACCTAAACAGTACCACAAAGCCGAACGTATCTCTAGCCATTCAGCCCCCATCCAGACACACCCAGTGATGCTTTCCTTTATCTGTTATACTCCTTATCTCCAAAAAGCCCTCAATGAATTTTACAGAATAGGGTTTTTGTTTGAGGTTAATAAAACAGGGAAATAAGAACACTGGGGAGAAAAAGAAAGCAAACATAACTTTCCTTTGACACTGAACGTTCTGGCTGCCACTGTCTTATCTGATCTCTGAATATTTGCATAGGTATATTCTATTAACCACTTGATAGCCAACAAAGTTGAGGCTCAGTGTCTATCTACCTTGCCTAAGTTCATGTCATACATAAGGAACAAAACTGGGATTGGAACCTGGGTGTATAGATGGTTACAAAGCACAGACTTGTAAACTCTGCTGAAATATCCATAGTGGGGAACAGGGGAGAGTTTCACGTAGGAAAGACCTTTCCTGGCCAAGAAATGGCATGTAGGACTGCATTAAGAACTGACCTTGATGATCCAAAGGAAACACATCTAGTCAGACCCATCTCTCCCGGGATCCTGTAAGTCATTTAATTGTATGTCATGAGCTGATAATAACAGCAAACATGCATACAACATGATGTACTTTTCAAAGGGCCTAATTCCCCTACCAGGATAATTGTCCCATACTCTGGATCCTTTAGGACCAAGGAGACCTGCCACGTTCCCGTAAGGACTAGATGTTACCCATACCTGTGCTCTGTGCTAATCAACCACCTGCCCGTCTCAATCTCCTCCTGCAGCCACTCAGAGTACTCTCATGCTCTGTGGGACATCTGATCATGCCACAATTTCTCACCCCCTCATTGTTCCCCCTGGGCAGTTATGTCCCACCAACACAGCTGGACATTCTCCCACCACTGGTGCTTGAGCCAGTGTGGCCCAGCACACCCCTCCTTAACACTCCCTTGGCTTTGGAGATTCCCCTGCAGCAAACTTGGTGGAACACCATTAGAAAAGGAATATGGTAAAAAAATAAAAAGAAAAAAAAAATTGTGTTACTCTTTACAAGTGCCAGGGTACCTCTGGGAGTCACAGTGAAACTGTCTGGCAATGTAGGCAAATGGGATTGCAATGTAATTCCAAGATCAAGTCTAATGCATTACCCAAAAGACTTCTCTTCCCAACCATGTTTCTTAGGAAGAGTAGATTCGAAGAACAGTTTTAAACCTCAGAAAAAGGGTTTGGTAACCTAATTGTACCTTTTCAATGTCTGAGCAGGGAGTACAACTAGAAAGGAATTTAAGAATTATCTCTTCATGGAGCAAAAGTTTTACAGAAGCAGCATACTTACACAGATGAATCTGAAGCTCAACATTCACAGAGGTGAGAGCAGTGAACACATTTGAAGGCACAGAGCATAAAGAGAAGAAAACATGCAAATAAGGAAAAGAAGGAAAACTTTCTCACCAAAGGCATCGAACAAAGATATTAGAAATCCTTCTCTTGAATGGAGCTACCACTTCCACTAAGACAGCTCTACATATCCTCTTAAAATGGAGGCCTTTTATGGAGAGGTATGAGAAACTCCGGGTCAACAAGGGCCCACAAGTATTTTCAAGCATTACTTTCTATTTTTTTTTTTTTTTTAAAGATTTTACTCATTATTTGAGAGACAGAAACAGAGCATGAGCAGGGAGGTGGAGGCAGAGGGAGAAGCAGATTCTCTGCTGAGCAGGGAGCCCAACATGGGGCCCAATCCCAGGACCCTGAGATCATGACCTGAGCCAAAGGCAGACACTTAACCGACTGAGCCACCCAGGCGCTCCTCTATTCTATTTTAAGCCAAACATTCTGGTAGAGACACCTGTAATCAGCCAAACTGACTTTAGTGAATTTCAACCCTCTTCTACAAAGTAACGGAGAAGAGAGAAATGAGAAGGCATAGATGCTACTAGAAACAATATTTATGTTTAATTAACAATTAGCCTTATTAAGTGGTAACGGCTACTTGGTCTTTCTTCTATCTTCCCATCTGGGAGAAATTTGGCAGCATAACAATTTCTATGACAAAGTTATCTTTCTGATGGCACTCCCTTTAGAAGCTTCCAGGGGCTTCTTTGGGACTGTAGATCAAATTCAACTATTGAACCCCTTCCCTGGTTGTCCTGGACCCCTCTCTGCAGTACTACATACAGCAACTTAGGGAAACTCTGACAAATGAAAATCAAATTTATACAGAAAAAAAAATAAATAAGATACAGAAAAAATACACCTATGATAATTTAAAATAGAACCTCAGAGGCATTTAAATGTCTTCACATACAAAAGTTTCATGGCACAAAATTCTCAGGGATCCCTTTAAAGCACATAAACTGTAAAGCTGTGCTTCTCCACTTGCTCACTGTTTCCTCGGTCATTTTTGGGGTCTAAAAAATACTCTATATGGCCAGCATGAAAAGGCTTCCCTCCTTATCTTCCCCAACACTTTTCTGTAAAAACAATCCTCTCAAAATGAATTGCTTCTCAATGAATTATTGCATGTTTATATAATAAAATGCTAAGCAGCCAGTAAACCTAAGGTTAGAGAATGTTTATTGACATGGTAACATATTCACAATACATTAAGAAAATAGATTACAAAATGCCATATACAATGAGTCTATTTTTTAAAACTCAAGGTATAACATGCCTGTGTGTTTCTGTGTACAAATGTATCACTATGTAAGTGTAAAAACATTAGAAAGACATATACGAAATTGCTAACAATGATTATCTTTAGGGGTGATATTATGAATATTTTTTTCGTATCTATCATCGACAATAAACATACATTTTTCTTGCACCATTAAAAAACAAAACAACAACAATTAACAGCGTACAAGGCCACTAATTTCAGAGTTCCCTCGGCTCTGGATATCACTTCACGAGTTACTAATACAGTGTTGAATTCTAGAGCCTTGGTATAGTATGGGACCTACAATTGAGCTGAACATGACCTTTTAAGACCTCATTTCAGACCTCACCCTACATAAACTGGATCCATTAGGACCCCTCTTTATAATAAATTACACTCTATAGCAAAGGCTAGGACAATGATCCTTCAGGCACTTGTAACATGTATAAATTCTCCTATATTAATTTGTCCTCATGTGTTTTAACATGTCCATCACTTTAGTGGTTTACAAAATGTCCCCAGGAATCCACTTAGGTGCTGCAAGAGGTTTGAAAAAAAATTGGATTCAAATCTTTTGTAAAAATAGATTACTTTAACTACTTAGAAAAATACATTTAAAAAATAACCTGCCACGTTTTCACATAGCAGAGACCAGCAAGTCATTACTTTATGCCACCTGGTTCTCTGCCACCATTGTGCAGTTAAACTTTGTATGATGGTTTTAAAAAATGGTCATTCTGCATCAGTCTTGAAAAAAAAAATAGGGCAACACAGACTATCTGTTTATGTAAGAATGAACCAGTCCACACAGCACAACACACAAGGTCCAGGCATATCTGATTATCACATATTCCCCTCAAGGCCTAACAGGGAATTGTGCACAAAGAAGGAATGGTTTAACACATCTCTTTACTGTTCTGCATTTAGGGTTAGTACTTAGAGTATTATATTTTTCTAGCCTTTTATATTTATAAGCATGTGAGCCATAGTTGGGTATTTTGGGTGATACAACTTTGAAACAAAATTTTTCTACTTAACTCCCTTTTCACATGCAATCTGTCTAGCAGAGTATCCAGGCATTGCAAAGTGAGCTCTTCACAAATCATTACATCTGAGTAAATCAGAATTTTCCACGCAAGCAAAGCCAGTAGAAGATACCAACTGAAGACACCATAGAAGGGGCTGTTACAACCTTAACGGCCATTCACACTGATCACTGTCCATTTTGTGTTCGTGAACAGACATATTCTTCTCACCAGCTGCTTTCTAAGCAAATTTTGTTTGAAATACAGTTAGAATTGGAGCCCTTCACGTCTACTGCTACCACTTGAGCCACACCACCATTCTCTCACAAATTATTTCAGCGCCCCCTCTCCTGTCCCCCTACTTTTTTTCTTTTTCTTCCACACCCCTTGCGCTCCTATGGCCTATCCAAGGACCTTAGTCATGGCACTTTCTTCCCAACACTCTCCAATGATCTCCCACGCCATTAAAGAGAAAAGCAAATTCCATACAACACTGCATAAGGCCCTGGGTAGTCTGCCACCTTGTACCCTTGCAGACCTCATCTTCTGTTGGCCCCCTTTCACTCCCAACAGCCTTGATCGCCTCCCCATGAAGATCCAATGGGCCCTGGGCACCCGCTCACAGCAAGGCGCTTAACCTCCGTGCTTATTCCACCTCAAGCACTCTTTGCTCCCTCATCTCCAAAAGGTCTTTAACTAAAAGTATTTTCTCAATGAACACTTTCCAGGCCACCCTTATTTACAGCTCTACCCCATGCTTCCTGTCTCCCAGGCTTTCTATTTCCCTGTGCCACTCGTCATCTTCTGAGACAACTCTTGCTCAAATTATTGTCTCCCCCAACTAGAGTGTAAGCTCCTTGAGAACAGAGAATTTATCTATTTGTTCCCTTCTATATTCCAGAAGCCTAGAACAGTGCCTGGCACAGAGTAACCAGGCACACAGCACATATTTGTGGAATGAATATGATATTCTAAATTCAAATCTGTCATAAAATCCTTATCAATAAAATACCATGTTTAGTTGTTGCCTCTCATGGGGTCACTTCTAAGGTTTTTGTTTTGTTTTGTTTTTTTCTTGATAAAAGTTTTACTGTCACGGGGGGGGGGTGTTTAAAATTGTAAATTATAGAGAAAAGTTTATGTCTTCATTATAATTTGGAACTATTTATAGTACTCGGCATAATATTCCAACCACCACCCTGATGGCACTCATCCAAAGGCCACACATCCTTCAGAAAAAGAGTCTCTCTACACGTTATTAGTCTTCACATATGCACAACAGTGATGGTCTATTTAAAGGGGGAGGTTTTTTTTTTTTTTAAAGAATCTTCTCACTTGGGCTTACATCATCAACTTGAAAAAACGACGTCATCCAGGGCTTTTCTTTTCTACCACTGCCACACCGTGATCATAATTTTTGCCACATGCCTCTGTTCACCCAGCACTTTTCTCTCATACCAGTTTCTTTGGGGTACCCAATTTCTGTTACACACACATCAATTTGTATATACTTCTGTGGAAATATCCAACACACCATGGATATCCTACTAAGCTCAGTGCAATTCATATGGCCAACCCATGGCTCATGGCCCATGCAGACACTTTTTCCTAATGACTTAGCATAAAGCTCTTCTTCCTAATCTCCATCTCCCTGCAGTGGATACCACTTGGGATTTATATGATTTTAGAACAGCTCTGGTTACAAGTGAGCTTTGTAAGTCAAATCTTCATCAGGGAAAGATCAGGAAATTTTCAGAATCCACAAGTGTCAGTTATGCCCATTTTTAAATCTTTTCTTCTCAATCTAATAATTCTTCACCCTAATATTGCTTAGCTTACTAAGAGGAAAATCTGCAGAGTGATAATTTGATAATACATTTACTCCCAGAGCTTACAGACTTTAAAAAGAAGTATCTTCTAACAAACATCCTAGGCACAACTGACTAATTTATTGGTTGCTGTGAAATACAACAGACTTTTCAGTCAAGGCAGAGATGCGTATGTGGGTTTTATATTGATATATGCTATATCAAAATAAACACATTGACATTTTGACAGTAGAAATTAGGCCACTGGAAAGAGATGATGGAGCTGATACGGCTGCATCCAATTCTACCTTGAAATCACCAAAGAAGTGTGAAGTTATACAGTTTACATAAAAGTCAATAGGAGGTGTTTTATTTCAAGACTTTGATCCTGTTGGTTCAAAGTGAATAGCATTTGCACACTTTGAAATTTAAGCACGAAGCCCACCTATGTATTATCTGCAACCATATCAAAGTAGAAACCAAGTTTTCATAATACAAAATACAAAACATTCCTGTATCACAAAGTTGTGAACAGAAAAATAAGCACACAGAGTCAATAAAATATAAAACTCCATCAGCTCTGCTGATGTATAAGTTTGCACTGAAAGAAAAAACTTCTGCTTGACAGGATTCTAGATACCAAACTAAAAATTACATATCTCTATCAACTCTTGTTTAATCACGTTCTGTGATTACTATTCACAGGAACATACTTTTTTTCTGAAATATTTATATTGACATCTGAACCATCACTAGGATCTCTGCTGTTTCTACTTCCTTCTTTGGCAATAATTCATTGATAGAACTACCAGCATGCCTTAATATAAAACCATATTCACATATAAGTAAGTAGCCTGTTGCTCTTCTGTTAAAAACAACAAACACACAGAATCCCAGATTTTATAAGCATTAGTTTTGTTAAATCTGTTATTCAAAAGATTCACTCAGCGTGGGAGACAATGGCAGTCAACATTTCTAGTTTTACCCAGCATAGCACCCACAGACCAAAATCACAGAAAGCATGAACCGTCCAGGGTCCTACGAAGGAATCCCCATAAGCAGCTGGATACCATGTTAGACATCCACACCTTACTCTTTGTGTGCTGAAAATGGGCAAATCTTCTCAAATCAAAGAATCTGAAGGTTGATATAAAGGAGACAGATTTTTCGTTTTCAGTTTGTAGGACACTCTACATTTTTTGTTTTCTAAATCAACATTCTCTGAAGAGTCAGGCAGGAGCAGCACTGTTCCTGTCAATGCTGACTCCTGGCTTGACCCGTGGGCTGCATGTCTTTCAGGGCTGGGTCCAGGGATGGGGGTGGGGTAAGAAGAATTGGGCTGGAGGGAGGACATGGGTCAACTGCATTGTTTCAGTGTTGTCTCATGGTGTTCTAAAAGGACCCAGCATGGGCTTCAAAAGCCGTGAGATTTTTCAGTGTTCTGCTCCCTACTTGACCACTACACAGAGCACTCCTTCAACATGTAATGCCAAGACCTCACTTTACCTACATTTTACCACTTTGTGCTGATTTCTCTCAAACCCAGGAGTCCAGGACAGGAGAAACTCCAGATCATTCAAGGTTGCAAGCACTGGGCACCACCAACATCACTTCAGCTGAATGAATTTAGCAAATCAATACAAACATAATTCAGTGCCTTTCAAAACAAAGAGTATGGATTTCATCTTCTTTGTGTAGTTTTCAGGTATATAACAATTGTCACACTTTATAACCGTAGGAAAAGACAGCTATTGTCTGTGCTGCAGTATCACTAGATACCACTAATACACTTTTGAAAACCTGGAGATTAATTCTCATAAGAACTTCCAACTGCACAATGAATCAATACTTCCTCCAAGTTTTACAGCCGTTGGAACGGTTCCACCTTAACCAAGCCTGCACAAACATTTGAAAACCTGTTATGCTTATTAATACCTCTTAAGGATGAAGATTAGCATCTATAGCCATCCTTAGTTTGCAAAGTGCTCTGTGTAAGAGGACTTCATTATATCCTCATTTCCATTCACCATCCAACTTTCACCGACTGCAATCTTACCTCAGTCTAAGGCCAGCCATCAGAATGACCACAAAATCATTCAAGTCAACGGCCCAAGTGTTCCTAACCAGGCTCTTCCACCACTCTCTTCCACGCTAACAATTCATTCTGGGCCAAGCACAGGACACCATTCTCCCAAAGCGGTTCGTCCATTCCCCCCCCCCTCCCCCCGGACTGACTCTCTCCAGGAACACCTGTTCTCTCTTCCTGGTACGCACGCTTTCCTGAAAGCCACGAGCCGGCGCCCAAACCCACCGAACGCGAGCCCCGAGGGCCCAGGACTTACGTTGTTCATGTACTCGCTGAGCAGGTCCTGGAGCGCCTGCCGGACGGCGTTGCACTCGGCCACGATCCTCTCGCGCCGGTCGTCGCGCGTGCACGACGAGTCTGCCATGAGCGCCGCGCCGCTGATGATGCTCTCCAGCCTCTCCTCGAGCGACGGCCGGAACCTGGCCTCGCTGAACGTCATGGGGTCCAGGATTATCTTATTCTGAAAGCAGCACCATGAAAGAATTAGGGGAGAAGACACGACTGCCTTTGCGCCCTGTTTTCTGAACCAGAAATATCTGCGGCGAGGGCAAGACTCCCCATGGAGAGGCAGCTGGTTGCTTAGACCAATACCAAAGTGGCCTTGACCAAGTAGCAATTGTCTGTAAGACACTTTCCCCTAAATCTAATCTTCAGGGAGAAAACAGCACATCTTGTTTCAAGAATGTGTTCTTGGAATAGGCTGCATCAACCAAAGAGGTTTCTAACGAGATTGTGACACTGGCTTTGTTTTTTATTCTTGGGTTTTTTTTTTTGTTTTTATTTTTTACGGTTTTTGTTTTTTTTCTTTTTACATTTGTAGCCTTCAAGGAAAGCACATTTCAGGGTAGCACTTTGAAGGATTATGAGAAGATTTTAGAGCCCCAGAGCAAGAACATGATATGTAATCATCAACTTAAAGATCCATTCCTGACTCATGTACACATTATATCTATTTCATGAGAAGTGGAGAGTCCCATGGCAGGATGCCTTTTGAAACCTTGGCAAATAACATCCAACAGAAATATACTTTACAGGTTACTTCCCACTAGAAACTAATATCTTTTGTATAAAAGAACTAGTGTATTAGAAAAGGATTCATTGTGTGTGTGGGCGGGGGATTTGTTAAAATAAACTGACAGTGTCACGATAAAGATACTGCATGGTCTGAAGGAGCCTAGATAAGGGGAAAAACAGAGATATTTCCTTAAAGGAAGGTGTTGCAGAGAAGTAGGCTTCAATTTGCCCTGCTAAGTCTGAAACATGGAGGTGAGGATGTCCAGAGGTGGGGGATGTCCAGATACAGAAATAGGCATCCAGATTTCAAGAGATAAATCAGCCTCTATGAGGACCTGGGGACCATCAGGGTTATCTGGACACAACACAGTGACTAGTATATTAATAATGTCAATAGAACAAGAAGACCAAATAAGACCTAATTAATACCAATTCCTAGGGTGTGCAGAAGGATGAGAATCAAAAAATGAGATCAAAGATATAGTGAGACAGGATAGGAGCAGAACCTGGAGAGTATTATTCCCAGCAAGTCAAGGGAATGGAGAGACACAAATTGTGTGACAAATGCATGAAAGAGGCAAAACTGACTTTCATCAATGGTTGGATTCCACTGGGGCCCCCTTTTCTGCTCAAAACAAGGAAGATCATTCCAACAATGCTAACTAGAGTGGAAAGACCTGCTGCAGGCAATGGTCTGGTCATCTTCATTGGAGGTGCATACTCAGAGGTCCGAGGACTGGAGTGGCAGTAATGGAGTAAACGGTCTTCCAACCCTATGATCCTATGGTAGGATTGCCATTTCATGGCAACTTCCTTTGATTTCATAATTCCTTAAATGTTCATCAGATTTTAAAAACTGACATTACCTACTAGACTGCTTAGTACTGAAAGACAGTGGAGACTATGAAAGATATGATTTTTTTTCTAAGGGGATATAAAATAACTGCTTAGTTATTACAAAACAGTTCGGACTATCTGCTCTGGCAAAGTTTGCCCTAACCCTCCAAAGCATCCTAAGGTAGTTGCTGAAAGTTGTGCTCCAAGAATCAGTGGCTCTGACTAGGATTGTCCTATTATAATGCACACATCTCCACAGCAGACATCCTGTCAGCACAAGGGCTATGAGGTCCTGAGGAATGAGTGCAAGCAGGTGGCAACTTAGAGAGAAGCATCCACTAAATACAGACCAGGTCTGAGGTCCACTGGAATTTTGGACTTCCTAGGAAATTACTCATTGGTCAAAGCTCCCTCTTCAAGTTTAGAGGGCAAATGCATGAGCTCATGTACAGAAGATAAAGCTTTTCTGTGGCAGGTTTTGGCATAAAGACCAGCCTCACATTTTTGCTTAGATCTTAAAAAGAAGATGATTTGTTACTTCGCTCAGAACAGTATGACTCAGACCCTGTGCTCTGTGCACTAGTAACCCTCCAAACAGTGTCAAAAAATCATGAAGAGGCCTCAGTAGAGTGGAAGGCTTTGCAGCATGTATTGTTACAGGGAAAATTCACAAAGGCAGGCTGAGAGGGGAACATTGGCATTCCCACCACACAGGCTGTCTGTAGCGGAGCTGGGGATCCCTTCAAATTCTTTCTCACTCTCTTTCCACTGCTGTTGGTTGATGCGTCTATGATAATCTTATGGAACATGCATGAAGGACTGATACTCTAATTAAAGAAACACCTGATCAAAATAGAATTAGACTATTTTCCCTTATAAAGATTATAGATTTTCAAAGACCTCTTTTACAGAAACTCAGATTCACATAAAACATAATGAGAATCATTCGTTCTGCTTTGAGGTTTCGGGAGACTCTTCAGAATCATATATTGGCTCTGGCATAGATTTTTTATTATACATTGTACTAAAAATATAAAGAAGTGCCAATGTGATGGAGATATACTGAGGTAAGTTTGAACTCTTCAATAAGGGCAATTGTAAAACAGTTTCTTTGCAGAACAGAGGAAAATGTACTGCTGTCATTAGAACATTACTTCCTAAATTATTTTCCACGGAACACTGAGCTTAGAGATGTAATGTTTTGATGAAAAAAAAAAATAATAAGTTTCCCTGGCCAATATGTTTTGGAAATACTGCATGGCCCATAGCAAATTATCACATGAAATGCTTTAGGGGAGTTCTGCCTTAAAGGAGTCAGTTTACAGTAACATTCCTCAAACCTATTTGAGCAAAGAGAGGGTTCCCTTTAAAATGCACGCATTACCTATGAGAACTCAGGAACACACTTTAGGAACTGTGGCAATGTCAGCTGAGTGAGCTTCCCACCTGCCATGGCCCTAGGCTGTCATGAAAGTAAATGCACTGAAACATTGAGCGTGAAAAACTCTGAATAAAAGTTACACTGTTCATCACATTTCTAATGGAATTATTCATTATTTATAGATTACAGGGGGGAAACTTTTTAAAAATCTCCCTGGAAAGAAACAATAAATTTACAATATTCTCATCTCTATCTGCGGTGGAGATGGGAAGCATTGCAATGATGGATGTCAAAGGCTGGCGGGGAGAAGCCACGTGGGAGAGAAAAGGCATAAAGGTAAAGGGCAGTGCACACGTGTCCACATGTGTCTGTGTGTGTGTGTGTATGTGTGTTTGTGTGTGTGTAGAGTATGCATTGCCTATGTGTGTTTAGGTTGTGTGTAATGGGTGGAGGGGGATGAGTGCATGGTATATAGCAGGGGGTATGGGTTTTTTGTATGTATGTGTGTGTCTGTGTGTGTTCAGAAAACTGGCCAGATCTCAAACAATCTTTAAAAAGAAAACACACACACACACACACACACACACACACACACACACAGAGCCAAATGAAGCCAGTGGCTCAAGGGCTAGAAGACAGACTCTATTTTACAGTTGCTAAAGTTGAAAGAAAAAACAAACTCCTGGAGCTGAATCCTGATCAAGAAATACAGAGAATGAATATCAAAGCTGACAGAGGGAGGGGTATTTGCTTCTGCATTATTTGGGAGCGACTTAAGAAACACCTAGCCAGGTGTCTTTGGTAGCACACTTCAGGGTCATTTCAGATCAGCAGCAGCTTCTTTCCTGCGTCAGCGCAGCCTGTGCTCACCTCTCTGTGCGGCTGCCCTCTACTGTCGGGAAGGGGCGAAGCAGCATCCTGGATCAAAACTCTCCTCCCTGGTCACTGAGGGAGTATTTTAAGTGGGTAACACGACAGCACCAGAGAAAGGGCAAAGCCAAGGCCTCCTGTCTTTCCCTTTAGACAAAGGTGCACCCCTGCGTGAGGATTTTATGCTGTTTCCTACTATTTGTCATATTTTAATCCCCTGAGATTTTACATTTTAAATACGTAAGTCTCTGTTTGTATTCTTAAAGCTCATTTAATCTTTTTATCCTTTTGATCTTTCAGTTCCATCTTGTATTGTCATTTTTGTTCATTTTAAAATTGCCTACATTTCTTACTTTATCTGTTTCTTTTTAAAATGAGACTTTAATTTCTTTTTATCTCGCCTATTTTCGTTCTGCTTATTTGACTTGAATAACATTGTATGTTTTGCTATTTCTACTTATCATATTCCTTATTAACATCCCTAATTTTACAAAATGATGTTTCATTCTTACATTTTAAGGAGTGGCAGCTGGAAAGCATGGCCTTAAAGACAGCAGCCACAATAATTCATCCCTAAGCATAAGAGGTTAGGATTCTATTCTTCCATCAAGTCAGTGCTTAATGGTCTCTTCTAGTTCTACATAATTGATCTCCCATTACTTCCAATGTTGAATTCTATAAAAATTTTAACTTGAAATAATTCAGGAGTCCATATAGTTCAAAACTACTTCCTAGACTAATACATTTACCTTCCTCCTTGCACATACAATTGTTAGAAGAGCCCTGCTTTTAAATCACAGCTACCATCCATTCTCTCTACCAGGAGTTCTCTGATCTAAATTTCAGTACCATCATGGGACATTGAGTCATGCTTGATGCAGGCCGATACAGTAGGAGGCAGGAAAGAGACCTCTACAAAGCAAGAGGCTGAATACATTACAGATGGTTTGACAGGTTGACAATTCTGAGCCCTTAATATTACTTTCTCCATCTTACTGAAGAGAAAAAAGTAATGCCAGGGATGTTGAGACATGGTCCTTCAGCTAGGAAAGGACACCAGGATTGGAGACAGGTCTTTTGATTTTAAGCAGTGTTCCTATATCAGATTGCTCACATTCAGTTGAAATGAGCCTAATTAATCACGATGAGAAAAATATATCTCATAGTTAAGCTATGGAACTCTCCTAAACTAAATACAATGGCCTAAGTATCATCTCTCATACTGTTTTCTTTTATGTCATCTGGGTCAGCTTGCCCTTCCAATAAATAGAGTACAGTCATTCATTCAAGAATGGGTGCCCGTTGCTGTGGGTGTCTGAGGGCACGGACCAAATAGTCCTTTATCTCAAGAGGTTTACAGTCTAGTCAAAAATAAAACCAAAAACATGTACAACCAATCCTAATTTGGAAAACATACCAATGATGTTAAGGAATGGTTGAGTGATGGCAATTTGGGAGCTGGGAGTTAAATGTTTCTGGAGATTATTCCTCAGCTGAGACCTCAAGAGTGACAAATAGTTGACCAAGCAAAGTCAGGGGCAGGAAGAGTTCATGCAGGCAGAACAGGAATTGGGAACAAATGCATGGAGGTGAAGGATATCATGGTATATGAAGAATATTACGCAAGGTTTATTGAAGCTGAAGTGTGAAGTCACAGGTTTGGTGCCATGGACCCCATCAATTCTCCCTTAAGAGAAACTTCTCTGTGAGCACAGTTAAGGGACTACCTCCATCTGCTACAGCTAGAGATCCACCACAGTTTCATCCAAAGCCACACTTGACCCCAGGCAGCCCTTGTCAATTACTGAGCACCATCAGGCCACTCTTGTACGATGGGGACGTGCCCGACAGGCAACCTCTGCTCCTGCTCTGGATTTCCCACTGGCCTGAGACTTTCTCAGAACTGTGCTGAGACTCCTCCTACAAAATCCCTTTCTTTCTTGCTCTCCTTGCACAGGTGTTTGACCTGCATTTCAGTCAAAAATCTCTCTAGCTGATTCTGCAGGTCCTCTCCCACGTTATCCTTTACAGGAATTCCTCCTTACATATTTAATCCCGCCTACCTTGGCATTTGCTCCTCCAAGGACATGAATGGACCCAAATAGGAACAGGAGACAGAATTGGTGAAGAGAGGCCAGCCACATCCTGAGAGACTTCTATTCCATGTTAACAAGCTTTCATTTTGTGAACATTGCTTTGGACAATGAAGAGTCATCAAGAGTTTGAAACACAGCAGTAGTAAAATGCTGTTTGGTTTTAGAAAATTTCCTCTGGCAATTAGGGAAGTTAGCTTTGGCAGGACTAAAAGTAGAAGACTGAAGACCAATTGCCAAGCCTCCAGAAGCCAAAAGAAAAATGGGGAGAGTACAAGATCGTGTTTGTGTAAAGAGTACATATTGTGGGACATATTTAGAATGTCAATTTGCAAAATTTGGAGATATACACCCTATGAGAATAAAATCATCAAAGATAAAACCTAAACTTATAGCATGGGCAACATGCACAACGCAGGAGTCAGCAAGCTCTATCCTGGGTGTCAGCCTCCTATTTTGTAAATACAGTTTTAGTAGAACACAGGCCCATTCATTTACATACTGGCCATTTTCACGCTACAATGGCAGAGCTGAAAAGTTTGGACAGAGATTATGTGGCTCACAAAGCTTGGAATATTTAGAGTTGTCACTTTAAGAAAACATTTGCTGACTCAACAGGTTTAAGGTGCCTATGATACATTTAAGTGGAAAAGTCTGGTGGAAGTTGATTTTAAGTGTATGAAGATGGGCAATCTATACAGATGCAGGATCATCAGAATACAGGCAGGAGTGGAAACCATGAAAATGGATATGAAATCCCAAGGGAAAGTAACAGAATGAAGAGTTGAGTCCAAGACACAACATCAGAAGCTCACAAATGATATAATAAAGAATGGTCAGAGATCTAACTAGATCCTGGAGATTGCATGACCATAGTTGAAAAGGGAGAACAGTAGGGAATTCTACAAAGAGTGTAAATGAGATCAAGACTGAAAATGTCCATTGAGTTTGGAAGCTAAGAAGTTACTGGTGATAAATTGTGCTTATGTGCCTATGTGTATCTGTGTGTGCTGTATTTATTTACAAATATCTTAATCCAAAAGCCACATCAGGGGCGCCTGGGTGGCGTAGTCCTTAAGCGTCTGCCTTCAGCTCAGGGTGTGATTCCGGTGCTCTGGGATCGAGCCCCACATCAGGCTCCTCCGCTAGGAGCCTGCTTCTTCCTCTCCCACTCCCCCTGCTTGTGTTCCCTCTCTCGCTGGCTGTCTCTCTCCGTCAAATAAATAAAATCTTAAAAAAAAAATCAGATTTGATGCAAAGTAATAGAAGCAATGTAATGCTGAAACAGAACAAAAAAAAATTCTCAAACTCATAAAAATATTTAATATATTTTTTAAAGATTTATTTATTCATTTGAGAAAGAGAGAGCATGACCAGTGGGAGGGGCAGAAGGAGAGGAGAATCTCAAGCAAACTCCCCACTGAGCTCAGAACTCAACATAGGGCTCGATCATGACCTGAGCTAAAACTAAGAGTCTGATGTTTAACTGAGTGAGCCACTTAGGTGTCCCTTAAATTATTTAATATTATTCTGAAGTTTCTAGAACACACAACTCGAAAAGACAAAGAACTAAATGGTATGAAAAGTAGAAAGATGAAGATAAAATCAGTTTTGGAGACATTATACCTATTAAGTTGGGAAAAAAATGACAATCTACCAAAAAATTACAGAAATTTTTTCATGCAGTCACTTGTATCAATATGCAAAATTCATTGTCCTCATATATAGAAGGAGTATCCGACTGGAAGACCAAATTTACAGTAACAAGAACTGCAGAGAAAAACACAGGAAGAAAACAACATTTAGATGTCAATTAGACGAAACAAGAAATGTGCTCAGAGAGATAAGCAACTGGGCACACACTAAGAGCAAAGTGCAAAGCAAAGTGGAACGCATGCCCTACAGCTCCAGGGTCCAGGATGTAGCCACTACACTACCTTGTTTCCCTCACGTATCTGTTGGCAGGTGTGACGCCCATAGCCATGAGGAAATTAATGGACCAGCCACTTCTCCATCTCAGATATTAAATGGCGGTAGTACACAATTGTTTTACACGCTTTAAGGAAGTATGGAAAACAGTGAACAATTACTAGGGATAAAAGCTCTAAAATGTTACTTTATCCTACTCTTAACTTCTCATCTGTTTCAAACTGGTCTGTAAGTATTCTAAAACACTTTTCTACCAAGAGGGAAAACACAAATATATCTTAGTTTTTCTTTGGCCAGGAATTAACTATCTTAAAACTGAATTTGTATCTAATTGCACTCAAGGCAGTAATTGAGCAAGAATGGCATACCAGGTATAATTTGGAGCATTAAAGTGTTTAACTACAGCTATGCCAGTAGAAAGGCTCTAGCACACACCTAACACTAATGGAGTGGTTTTATACCCGCATATTAAGTTCTCAAGATTCTTAATGCACAGATAAGGAAGGTAAAGTTTTTTCTTTCGTAACTAAGAAACTGCTTGTTACAGTGGGATGAATTTCATTTGTGATCTTTAGATTTTCTGGCTTTCGATGTGAAACTCTTTAGAGAATTAGTCATCTCAAATGTATGCAGAATTTTCAAAATGCCAAAAAAAGACACCAACAAAAACAATTTTATAATATAAACTATGTACTGATTTAATAATTTGTTGTCCCAAATCTAATCTTATAAACATGGAAAAGGCAAAAAGCAAATGCTAGTGGTATGAGAAAGTTCTATGGTTTTCTTTGTTGTTTGTGACAACCCCGCAAGATAAATGTGTCCTGGGATTTTTACTACCTTCATGGTTGAAGGTAGCAATTAGGAAGAATAATAACTTGTACTGTTCTACCTCATAAACATCAGACCCTCACCAGCTCCTGTCCAACATAACTATTTTGAATCTAACAAATAGGAAAAAAAAGTGTCAACAGGACCTTCTGCAGTCATTCACTTTTCTCTTCAGAAGGTCTTAAAAGAATTCTCTAGGAGGAAGGTAACATCGGCCAGATGCCTTCTTCTAAAGGAAAAAAGTCATTCTGATATGGAATAATTAAAGCAATGACAATCAGAAAACCAAAGGACAATGTATGTTTAAGTGAGATACTATTTCTCCTTTAATTATTCTAAGCTTTTGCCAGGAAAAGAGAACAATGTAGAGATGATTTCACTTCCTCTCCCAGTACCTTCATCCCCACCTCGCTCTCTTCTTTACCTCTGCATATTTCATTTGTTTGCTTGGTCTCTGTGGTGTGTAGCTGGGTAGGTCATGTTTCACTTCTACCACAGCCCTTCCTTCCTCCTTTCCTTCCTCTTTCTCCCTAGTTTAAAATTTGAAAGTGCCTATGTTTTCCTGCTACTTGAAGGAGTACACGGCCATGTTGGCTGCTAGCAGCAGCACCTTCGCCTCAGTGAAATTTGAAGAGACTGAGCATGCCTAGGGAAAGCCGTTTTGGTTCAGTTTAGCACTTGATGCTACCCACACATTTTGGAAATGGTCTAGATCACAGAAGGTCACAGAGAGCCCTAGTGGGACCAACATGTGTTAACACATTTAATTTTATTCCTGCATGATTCTGAAGCACTGATACAATGCAAAACAAATGAGCAAATCCTGGCAATACCTATTAACTATTTACTCCAGTGTTATTTAAACAATGTCTGTTATTCCAGTTAAAAATATCTGACTAGTAACCCCTGAAGCAGTCTCTCCCAGTTGCCCATTAAAATGCCTACAGACAGAGGGGAGATAATGGAATTTTATAGCACTGAAAATTGAGAACGAAAGCCATCTACAGACAACGAGGCATGATCGTAATTCTGACTCCGAGTGCTTTAAATACTTCCTTTAAAGACTGAAGTCTAAGATAAAAGCATAAATCAAGACCAGTTTAATAAATTAACCAGGGTTTCTAAATCAAAAGCATGTTATTTGTTCGGTTTTGAACACTCCGTCTCCCTGTAGTGTATCAATAATTAATACAGAAACATTTTCATCTTTTTCATTCTGTGCCAAGCTCTCCCAATGAGAATCTTTCTATCTTTACATGAAAAGTTTCTCTTGGCCTAATTGAGGTAACATTTGGAATGGCAAATATTAAGGATATGGAATTTTAATCATCTATTTTTTATTAAGCTACAAAGACCCCTCTAACCTCCATTTTAGATTTGCCTTAATTTAAAAATTGCATAATACCTTATTGATTTCTTCTTTCTCAGGCATATACTTAAAAATAAACTAATTATTCCATTTATCTACTTAAGATATTATTTGCAATTAAACAGCTCAGTTTAATCGGAAATAAACGACAATGATAATGACTTGATAATTATACAGCACTTCTTATTCTTACATATTTAAGGGTTTTGTTTTGTTTTTTGAAGAGAAATCAAAGCCTACATGAATTTCATTTGAGAGGAGAAACTATTTAGGAAGACAGAGTTATTTACCAAAGTTAATGCATAAAAACCAGTGAGCAAGCAAGTCCAGCTCTGGGATGTTCCTACTGGATGTCGTAAGCCAGTGGAAGCTGGTTCCATTTTCCCTAATTCCATCATCTGTGGATGTTGCTGAGATGCTGCGGACATTTTATGAGCCCAGTTTCAAGTTCTGATAAGAACAGTAGTTAACAATCACAGCAAAGTAGGGCAAAGGTAATCAGACTAAGCTTCACATTATGGACTGATTAGAAAGCAAGTATCCAAAATGCATTTAATCAAATCAAATCTTTAGAGGGTCAAAGAAAGAAAACATTTTAGTCTTGCTGAAATCTCTCTTCTCCCCCTTGAACTCTCTATGTTGTCTACCACCTTTTTAACTCGTCCTCATCAATTTACCATCCACTCCTTAGTTGACTCACCTATGCTTAATAGGCCCCTGCTTTACTGTGGTTCCCCCTATCCCTATGACGGCTCCTTCTCTCATTTCCTCGCAGTTCTTCGTCCTTGATCTACCCCAGTAGCTGGTAAACCTCAAGGTCCCACTCCTTGTCCTCCGATAGCTCAACTCCTCCTATGCCTTAGCCATAACCTGCTCATGAATGAGAACTTAAGTTCGGACCCTCTCAAGGCCTAGGCCCTTACCTATAACTACAGCTGCACACTGAACGTTGCCATCTGGATGTCCATCACTTCAAGCATAACATGTGTAAGAACACATCATTCTCATCCTAACTTCATCCTCAGCCTAACACCCTGATGTCTACGGAGGAAAAGCAGAAGAAGGAAACAGAAACGCATAATCTCACTCTAATCTCCTGGTGCACTTATGAGAACCTAGACCAATGAGGAATCCTCACTTTACAAAAATGAAGGGAATGTTGCTCACACGGGGTAAGTGACTTGCTCAAGGCCACGCAGTAAACAACCCGAGTCTCTGACTCCAAAGCCCATGCACTTGCAGCCTCCTCCTCCCAGGTACTTGTGTTGAAACAGCAAGCATCAGGGCAATCTACGGCCAGGTGTAAAATGAGACAGAGTTAGATGGCGTGGATTAGAATCCTGACTCCAACTCCTTCTGGCTGTAACTTCTAGCTGACCAGGTTGCTGAAATGATGTGTTTCCTCATTTGAAAAATAGGGATACCAGCAGTATCTATACTATTGGAGTGTTAATTAAATAAGATAATACATGTAAAAAGCTTAGAATAATATATGACACATAGAAATAATAAATATCAGCAACTAAGTCATTTGAAATAGGTTTTTAAATGTAAGAGTCGATATTTCCACTGTCATTCCATCCTCCACCCCTTATTCAGGCTACTCTCACCTCCTATTTATTCTACCATCAAGACTCTCCATTGATCTCTTTTCTTGTACAACTTATTTTTCCCCAACCATTTTCAAAATTTTGTTGAATTCTATTACCCGACTGTCCCAAAACCTTCAATGGTTCCCCCACTACCTATAATCACCAACTACTTGCCAATTTACAGATGCTGCAATCTTATCTGGTGGCTTTCCAATTCTATTTCTATCCTTTTTTTTTAAAATATGTCAAAATCCCCAGTGTAACTAAGCAATGGGTTGCATTTTTCACCCAACCCTCAGAATCGGGATGTCATTTTCAGCAAGTACAGCCTAAAATACAAGCTCACAATCATCACTTCCTGTTCAAGGTCCCCAGCCTTCAAGATTCTCTGCAATCTGACACCAGTCTCTGCTTCTCTAACTTCACCTCCCAGGACTCCCCTCATGAACCTCTGGTATCTTTTGCACCCAGCTGAGTGCGTCACACAAAATTGTTGATAAATGCTTGCTGATTTGTAGATTTAGGGGTCATAAACAAAAATGTCCCTTTTCCTACTTTAAAAGAAGGCTTCCGGAGCATTGTAGGGCACCTACATAGTGAACCCACATGGGTGGCCCTTCAGCCGCGAATGCACGTGGTCTACACTGGTCTTTGATGTGCCTCGGTGAGCTCGAGATTCAGAATTACTGGGATGCGGCACATCACCTATCGTGATGACAAACGTCAGTTCTGCTCTCAGTGTGAGGCAGACTCGCCAAGGCAGCCAAGTCCTCTGGCTGGTGAGCCACCACTGTAAAATCCTTGATCCTGACCCATCTAAAAAAAGAGCAGTTTTGAATTTCCATATATCGTAAGCTACACCAATAAGCCTTCATAATGTGTGCACCCAAGTACAGAGTGTGTATGTGAAGAGGGGAGTGTCACTGCAAGCAGCGATGTCACAAATAAAGATTATACAACTGAAAGTCTCACATGAAGGTTTGATTACACTGGGGTCAGTTAACAATGGCTTCTGTGCCAAAGTAGGCCTGCTATCCATTTTTGTGTGTTTTACAAGCTAAGAATGTCTTTTACATTTTTAAATAGTTGAAAAAACCATGGGCCAACCAACATGTTACATTTCTATCTAAAATTATCTCCCTTATCTTTAAATATTAAAAAGATTAGCGATGAGGGAAAAAAATAGATATAACATGAGCCCAAGAATTCAGCAACTGAGTAATTAGTTACTGGATTATCAAAGGTTGATTTTTTTTTAAGTTTAATAATAGGAGAAACCAACTTCTCATCCCAGAAATTAGTTACACTATAGGTCTGTGGTTTGGAATGTTAAATTATCCATTTAAAACAGAAAGTCAATTTATATTTCTCAGAAGCAATTATGACTTAATTGCTGTTATCAACCTAATAAATTACTAGGTGATTTCCACAAACTGGTTATACACTCAAATTTTATGTCTGATGAAAGAATAATTGTATCAATATTCTGCAAATATGAAAAGGAAATTGGTTCATTGGCCACAAGGGAAACGCATACACCTTAAGTATAAACTCATCTATCTTTTTCTGTCTATCTTTAAGCAGGCAAATTAAAATGGGAAAGAAACAGTTTGTGTCTCACAGGAATAATGTGCAATATGTTAATTGCTTTTCAAATAACACAGCATGGCTTGAAAAATATTCTTTGTGCCTAATGAGAATGTCATGTTCTCTCGTGAACCCTGGGTTTTGGTGTACATCTGTTGGCAACAATTTAAAGTACACAGATTCTTTTCATGACACTAGAAAACAGATACCTCAGAAGGGTTAACACAACCAAGATAAAGAATGCCCACTGGAACTTAACAATGTTCATGAAGACATGGAATATCTATTGTAAAACATACAGCATATGGCAACAGTTGAGAAAGCTGAGAAGAAATTATAAGTGGATAAATCATAGCCACTAAGATCAAAACACTGAGTATATTCATTTATGTATCCATTCAGCAAACTTTTATTTCAGGTTTATGTGCTCACCTGGGCTAACTGCTGCAGAGGAGAATATAAATGAGACTTGGTCTCTAATCTCCTGGTGCTTACATCTGGAGACACAGCAACTAGAGACACAGTAATGTGTTTAATATTAATATACACAAAGTATAATAGTAACACAGAAGTAATAGTGGTTTGTTATTTGGAGAATTAAGGAAAGTTTCAAAATAAACTATCCGGGTAAGGATGAATATAAATATATTGGGTTAAAAAAAAGGGGGAAGGAAGTTCAGACAGAGAAAACACCATGAAAGGCACCATCTGAGTTAAACAACAATTGTCCAGCTGAAGAACAATTATGACAGAACATAGAATGGAAGGCAAGGAAAAGGAGGATCGGAAATTAGAGAGGGAGTCAGGGGCTGACTGAAATGATTTGATGCCATGCTAAGAACTTTAAAGTTCATCCCAAAGATGGAATTTTGCTGGTAAATAATGCAGAATAGCTTATTTGCATTTTGGAAAAGCTAGACAGGCAGAGATGATAGGATATAGGGGGAAGAAGTTGGGAGGGGGCAGGGCAACCAGTTAGGAAATTACTGCAATTATCCAGGCAAAACACATGGGCCTAGAGAAACCCACACTCATCAAGATGAAGATGAGGGGCTGAGGCAAGAGTTGTAAAAGGAACTGAATTGAGAGGCTCTCAAGATTAACCAGGGAGGAGAGTGGATAAGACTCAGTTTTCAGGATTGAATGACCACACTCAAAAAGATAGTACCTTTCGCTAAAAAAAATACAAGAAGAAAATACAGGCTTGATGGAGGAAAAAACTAGATTGAGTCTGAGAATTTTTTTTAGATGCTTAGAAGTCATCCAAATTAATATGTCACATTATGTGTCTGGACATAGGTGTGGAGCTCAGGAGAGGATGGCACTAGAGAAACAGGTGTAAGGTACATAGGATTCCAGCAAAAGAGGCCCTTTAGTGAGAATCGGATGGGATAAAGGGCAGAACTCTACAGAAAAGCCATATTTAAGTGGCAGGAAAGAAGAGCAAGCCAAGGAGACTGAGAGGTTAAAGAGGCAAGAAAAAAGTGAAACAAAAAGAAGTTATTCATAAAAGTCAGAGGGAATATCCCCTTGAAGGAAGTAGTAGTTTGAAGAAAGGGATGCTTTAGGATGACCAGGGTTACCTCAGAAGTTAACCCTACAGAAGTGGCAGCTTTGTAAGGAAGATGGTTTGATGACTTCAAGTTCTCCAAAATCCAAGATAAAAGATATACTGATTTTAACCTAGGGCTAAAGCACACAGCAAGGTCAAAGATATTTGTTACATAATTATTATGTTTCATTTTACATCATTATCAACAATTTTGCACTGTAATACTTTTGTTTCCCTTCCTTAGAGTAAATAAGTTCTGACAGTAATTACAACCCTTTGGCTAAAATGACTGACTCATTTGGCCTCATCTGCTATTCTGCAGATATGGCCACTCATTTATTCATTTAACAAATGTTTATTGAGAGCTTACTAAGTACCAGACAATGTTAGCTACCAGAAGTAAAATTGCTACCATAAAGTAACTGTAATGGGACACAATCCAAAAGGATATGAATTATTAAAGGTTTTATTTAAGTAATCTCTATATTCCCACGTGGGGCTCAAACCTATAACCCCGAGATCAAGAATTGCATACTCCACTGAATGCCCCAAAAGGATATGAATTGTTAAAACACATTAAAAACTTGGCCATCTGCTACTGATTTTAACTGTTCATGAAAAACTCTATGTGGAAAGTCATGGGTTGGGGTTGCTTGAAAGACAGGAAAATTCTTGTTACTTTTGAGCAATCTGCTAAGAAAATGCAGCTCTGTTAGCTGGATAAATTCTATTTACCTAAGTGTGTGTATTAATTGTCCGTTGGTTCCTCTTGGTCTCTGTTCCTTCAGGCTTTTTCAATTTAGCAATATTGTTATGTTCCCTCTACCACTGAGCCTCCTCTTGCTTTACCTACAGCCTTCATCCTCCACTCTCTCCAAAATCTCAATGGAAGAATTAATGGCTCCACTCTCCCACCACTTATCTGTTCTGCACGTGGCACCCAGATAAGGCCTGAATTACACGAGTTTAAACTATTAACAATGTACGTGGTTTTGCCACAGCTATTAATCTACTAGAATGTTCTGCTCCAGCCTGGCAGCAGTTAACCGATGAGAAAATTAGCCTTTCCTTACTTTAATGTACAAGGCTGTGCAAAGATTAATTAAGTAGGGCACACAGATGGAAAGTTGCTTAGGAATTACAAACGATCTCTCCACTTCCCCCCCAGTCCATTTCTTTACATAGACACCCCCCAAGTGTTGATTTTAAATTAATCACTCCTTACATAGGAATGTAAACAGTGGTCACTAAGGGATGACTATTTTATAATATATAGTAATTATTCTCAGATAAATTTAATCTAGGCACAACTGATATTTGCATAATTATAAAAGCAAAATCAAACAAAAACACAATGGACTAAAGAGGACAACAAAAAACAAACTGCAGAATTAGGATTATTGACATTAAAAAAAGAAATATATGGTAAATCAAAGTTACTGGCAATGATTTGAGAAACAATTCATTTGAAGGTTTTGGGTCTAAGACAGAGACATAAGAGTTTATACCTTATTTTCTAGCAGAGTTTTCACCAATCATAAAACTCTAATTTGCTTTTTTTAAGTGTGTGGCAATCTGACTGCTGTGTGTTACTTGTCTTTGATTGTAAGTATCTAATATTGTAGAGTCTATGCTAAGAGATTGGTCAATATCAACCGAATCTGCAGCATAAGCTTTGTTAAAGCAGCAAATCTTGAAATTTAGTATCTTACTTTTAACCAAAGAAATGAATGTAGATCATTTTCCAAAAAGAAAGAAATCAATGATAAAAAAAAGTTCCTAATGCAAAAACTGAATAAAAACTATTTCTCACCAGCACCGGGGCTAACGCTTATCTAGTGTTTGCATCAACCACTCTACAAAGTGTTTTTGTGTATGATTTCATTAATTCTCCTAACAAAGCTCTAATGGCCACATTAGGCCTACATTATCTACGGAGACATGAGAACTCACAGACCCGCTCAAGCACCAGGAAAGGCAGAGAGGAAACCAAGTTAGTCCCATTTGAAACACAAAGACTAATGGCTTCCTCTGCTTCCAGACCCATGAATAACAGCTGATCCACCTGTACTACCCGGGGACACCAGAAAGAACCTCAAATTTTCTTGTTAAGCAGAGCAGAAGAGAGGAATGGACACTTCTGGTTTTGAGAAAGACAGCTTCAGTAGCAATGTGAGGAAGTGGGCTGAAGGATGGAAAGAAAACCACCTACTAGGTCATTGTCAAGAGGAGACACGAAGGTCTGGCAGAACCAAATATTCCAAAATATTAATTATGATATTATGATTAATTAATCAATCATAGATGAAAAATGATCAAGGGGGGAGATTGCAATGGAATTTTCTCCTGACCATAATAAAACGTGATGAAAGCTAACAAATGGGGACAGCTAAGGTGATTTGGAAATTTCAGTGTAAGAAGGAAATTTATTTTTTGTTAAACATTAAAGCTTCCCTAAAACAGAACAAGTGATTTCCTTAAATGGTTTCCTCCCAATAATTTCTTGCAAAGGCAGAAGATCCACCTACTGAGGATGCTGGAATGCGGACTTCCATCTTATGGTATGTGAACCAGATGGCCTCAACAATCTTGACCAACTTTGAAGTTTTATAGAACTATGAAGAAAAAAAGGTCTTAGTAGTAAATTAGCTTCAGAAATGAATGGATTATGCATGTTTCTCTCACTCGCTTACTCTTCAAGAGTATCTAGTGCCTTATCATAAAAACGTCCCGAGTTTTCTTTGTTCACGATACCTAATTGAAAATCACTTCTTTTCACATTTTAAATGTCTCTTAAACTCTAAAAATGCTTGAAAAGAAGTACTCTATACCATGACCAACCAGGAACAAACTTTTTTTTTAAACACTAAAATTGAGAATATGTGAGCATGGATTAGTCCAACTTAGGTAACTGATTACTTTAACCACCTAGTTGCAAAGACAATTTTTTTTTTTTTAATGGCTGTTACTGTATAAAGACAGTATTTGGAAAGATTTTGTTGTACCAATACCCTTCATTAAATAACCCTTTGAACCATGCAAAACTAGCAAATTTATAGGTGTTTTTTGTGTCAACCCTTTTATAAATCTAATTCTTAGTAAAAATTATAAGGGAAAGAGTAGGTGTTATTTGTATAAGTATATATAATAAAGTTGATCTTACCCATTTAACAATTAAGGAGTCTGTGTACCTGAAGGAGAAAGAGTGGGAGAACGTACAGATAGCAAATAGGGTAAAACATTAATAGGTGAAGCTAGAAGAATATATAGGTATTCTTTATTTTTATATTTACAGTATATCTGTAAATAGTTTTAAATTTTCTCAAATAAAATATACTTTCTCCATTAAGGAATATTTGTAAAAGAAAATTTGAGAAGAAATATTGGTGAAAAATACTTATAATCACCCCAACCCAAAGAAAAATCATAAACATCTGGCATGTGTGTATATATACACATTATGACTTATACTCCTATATATTCATATACTTTCAGGTTTATTGGGTATTTTCACTACAATTTCTTCTTCATATTTACTTACTACAGGATAAGTAATTTCTTAGGGGCTAGAATGTTAATATTATGTCTGCCTTTGCCTGGTGCCACTTGAGGTTTATTTTGCTGCTCTGTGTTTTAAAAGTGATTCTGGTATGTAGGCTTGAGAGAATCTGAAAACCAGCACGCATCCACAGGCCAAAGGGCTGCCACACTCTGGAGATTGGTGACAGATCAAGTACATTGCCTCTTCCATCCTAAAAAATCTACTTCAGATCTCACAAATGTCACCTTTCTTCACATCTGTCACAGGACTTGGTTTAAAAAAAAAAAAAAAAATTAGAAAAAAAAAAAGGAAAACTTTTTTTCCAGTTCATGTTTCTGTGCTTAGGTGCTATGCCAAACGCAAGACTATTTTGAGAAAATGTAGGATTTAAAAATCTTTGGATCATTCATTCAAATCAATACAGGCAAATGTCTTCACAGTAATATTTATTTTCAGGTACAAAAGATTCTTAACTTTTGTGCAAATCTAGTCAGTTTTGCTAGGTTTGGAAAGTATCCTAGGGATCACTGCAGGCAGTTCAAACTTCCCTACTAAGAATTCATTTGGCCTCTCAAGCAGCATGCATAAGCATCTCCTGGAAAAAAGGAAGCCGTAAAATATATGTAGAACACAAGAGAAACAAGAGAAGGAAAGATCAAAGGCTTTTTCTTATATAGAAAGAATTACGTACATTATATAAAATACGTGATTATGAAAGCTTATTTGTAGAATTTCTAAACACATGCCAAAACTGAGAAAGAAAACGGAAAAGAAAATAATAGCAAGATGGGGTTACCAGCTTAGTAGCCCTCAGCAATCAGAATAAACATGAGTGTGATGGAGGCTATAGAAGCTGACAGGAAGGCATTTCAAAGACAGACACATGTATGTGTCTCATCCTCTCAGAGGATCGACTAAAGCACAAGCCTGGGAGACAAGCAGGTCAGCTCCAGAATTTCTTCACAGAATAGCCGTAGGAGAGGCAAACTAGTAAGGGAGGAAGAAAGGACCGGTCTCGAAGCGGCATCTGCAGAGCAAGCACGGTCTTCTTAGATTGCACTGTTATTAGGGGTATCTTTAGGGACTTAATAGAGATGGAGAGGCCAGCACTTCCTGTACCATTCTTGGCCAATACCAGTGAGATGGAAAGACTCGTATCCACACTTTGGTTATGAGAATCATTATTTGTGTCACTTTGAACTAAGTGTTTGGGTCCCTGGAAATCACTTTCTGCATTCATGAATTGGGTTATATGAACTTGACAATAAAAGGAGACTATCGGTAATCTTTGATTCTGCATCGTCCAGGTAGAACTTCCCTCTGACTTAGAAGTGTATGTTCTACTCTAGGGATATAGATCCATCCTGCTCCTCATCACAAATGAGGGGTTTAATCCTGGAGGTTTTCAAGAGATTAGTGACAGAAGGCTGAATATTAAATGTAAGAATTAACAATGTCTTTTCACACTGTTTTTTTCCTTATCTTTTGTATTAGGCCTTTTGAAACAACTGTCATGTCTTGCTAATTAACTGTGGTAGAAAGATATCACTTGGGTAGAACATGTTGCTAAAAAGTAATTATACATTCCTCTACACTGTGGTTCTTGGATGAAGGAGGCACATGAATCTATGTCATTTCATCCCCGTCCCTACCGCTTTCTGTCAGCCACTCCTTTTCCTTCTCACTGTCCCAGGAGAACCTTCAGAGACTGCCAAACCTGAGTAAGTCTGCTATTTAACAGGAAGCTAAAGGTGTCTTTCACCACATCAGAAGCGATGAGAATTCCCAAATAAACACAATGGAGAGGCTTCTTAGTGTTAGCACTGGACTTATGATTTCTCTCTTAAAAATTCATCCTTGGAGAAAAGAGAACCCTTGTGCACTGTTGGTGGGAATGTAAATTAGTGCAACCACTACAGAAAACAGTATGGAACTTCCTCAAAAAATTAAACATAGAAATATCGTATGATCCAATAATTCTACTACTGAGTCTTTAGCCAAAGAAAACAAGAACACTCATCCGAAATGATATATGCACCCCTACGTTCACTATAGCATTATATACAATGGCCAAAATATGGAAGCAACCTAAATGTCCATCAATAGATGGATAAAGATGCAGTGTGTATGTATATGTTCACACAAACACACACACACACACACACACACACACACACACACACTGGAATATTACTCAGCCATAAAAAAGAATGAGATCCTCGGCTATCATAGAGGATGAACATAGAGGGAGTTATGCTAAGTGAAATAAGTCAGGCAGAGGAAGACAAATACCATATGATTTCACTTATATGTGTTATCTAAACAAACAAACAAACAAACAAACAAACCTTAAACAGACTCCTAACTGGAGAGTACTGGTGCTTGCCAGAGGCAGGGGGTGGGGAATGGGCCAAATAGGTAAAGGGCCTCGAAAGGTTCCAACTCCCAGCTTTAAGTCACAAGCATGAGAAGCAGAGCAACAGGGAGTTCAGTCAATGAGACTGTAATAATGTATGGTGACAGATGGTGACCACACTTATGGTGGTGAGCATGGTATAATGCATAGAACTGTTGCATCACTATGTTGTACACTTGAAACTAATATAACATTTTTTGTCAACTATACTTCAATAAAAAATTTCAAGAAATTCATTCTTGGGCCAGTTGGCAATTTAATCTATGCTTGGAATTTTCTCCTGGGATGTAGGATTGCTTTTTTCTCATGATTGCTTATGCTTTGGCCAGACCCTCCTTGGAGGCTACCATATATTAGGGTGTGGATGTGGCCAAGGGTAGAGCAAATGGCATTACTGTATCTGTAGCTACTGTCAAGGCATATTAACAACTTTTCAGTCAGGAACTGTTCCCTAAGCCTTTCCTAGGGAATAGTTTCAACACTAACTTTGGATGGGAGACATCTGTTTGACACTTTTGTTAAGAGAGGTAGGAGAAAAAGACAACTAGCATTTATGAGTGCCTACAAAGGCTGAGGCACCTAGGAATGTTCATCTAACTATTATCACCAGCTTGATGAGTCAACATTATTACCCCATTTTATAGATGAAGAAACAGAGACATAGAGGGAAGAGGTGTATGGTCAGATTCAAACACAAGCTTGTTCTGTTTGTCCTACACTGTGCTGTCCCATTGTCCACAAGTATGACCGCTGTAACTGAGACGACCAGCATGGGACCCAGTCATGCCCTCATTGAGGTTAGCTGCCTGACAATTTTACTGACACACATGCATCCGTGGCTAACCATTTCCCTTCAGCCTCAGCTCAATGGATGTGTGCAAAAAGACTAAAACAGAGCACTAGAGAGCATTTGAAAGAAATGAACAACGGGACTCAACAGGTTATAGTAAAGTTTCCAGAAAATACTGCTGGAGAAGTTCGGGATGTAGATTAAGAAGTTTGGTTAATAAGAAATCAAAATCAGCGTTTTTTTTGGGGGGGGGGCAGGAACTGTTTGTGCGCGTGTGCATGAGTGGACGTGTTTACTTCACCATGGAATCAAATCTTATAAATAAGTACTGAATACATCCTAGTACTGTAACTTGGGGAGCACATGAAAGAGAAAGGATAATGCTAAAGGGCTAAGAAAGGGACCTCTAATGTAAGAAATCATTAGTTTCTTCTAAGACTAAGCAGATCAAGATTTTACTTTAACTTTTTAAATATTTTGTTTGAGAGAGCACGCAGGCAGGGAGAGGGGCAGAGTAAGAGAGAGAGAATCTCAAGCAGGCTCTGCGCTTGACCACTAAGATCGTGACCCAAGCTGAAATCAAGAGTCGGACCCTCAACCAACTGAGCCAGTCAGGTGCTCCAGGAGAGCAGTATTTTTTTTTTTTTTAAGATTTTTTATTTATTTGACAGAGATAGAGACAGCCAGCGAGAGAGGGAACACAAGCAGGGGGAGTGGGAGAGGAAGAAGCAGGCTCATAGCGGAGCAGCCTGATGTGGGGCTTGATCCCATAACGCCGGGATCATGCCCTGAGCCGAAGGCAGACGCTTAACCGCTGTGCCACCCAGGCGCCCCAGGACAGCAGTATTTTAAACTATATTTTTCAGCACTAAATAGTTCGCTAGATAGAAGAATGCATTTGGTTCCCAAATTTTTAAGTATGACTAATAATTAAATGATAAAATATTTGCCATCGCATGTTTAGACTATGATCTAGAATTTAGAATATGATGATCCATTTCATCAATAACCAGTTACAATTAGTACTAATTATTTGAAATAAAGGTGAGCTCAGATGCACAAAATCTGCCAATATTCTCAATATTCTCAGGGTGAAAAATACAGATTCTGACATTTTCTCTTGTGAAAAGAAAACAAGATTGAAAATATAATGATTTTAATTAAAGACAACAGGGAGGCAAATAAAGATTTGAATTGCAACTTTTAAATATTTCAAATCCTATTTTTTTTTTTTTTTTGCTCAACGATTTGTTTTTATAGCTCCATATTTGCTAATTGAAATGTAGAAGAGAAAATTAAATAGTCTTGGGATATTTCCTTGAAGTAAATATTCCAAAAAATAATAAAAAGCTAAATGATACTATCAAAAAAATTCCTAGGTTTATAACACCTTAAACTAAAGCTGCTTGTTGGGATGTGTGGGTGGCTCGGTCAGTTAAGCATCTGCCTTCGGCTCAGGTCACGATCTCAGAGTCCTGGGATCGAGTCCTGCATCGGGCTCCTTAATCAGCCAGAGCCTGCTTCTCCCTCTGCCTGCTGCTCCCCCTGCTTGTAGGCATGCACATTTTCTGACAAATAAAATCTTAAAAGCAAAACAAAACAAAAAACAAACAAACAAAAACTAAAGCCACTTGTAGACATGAAGCAATTGGGGTATAGTAAGATTTTGGGGACAGTAAATGAGGATACTGGATAAATGGATCCTGGGGAGGGATGTGGTATGGCTCAGGAAGCAGAGGATATGTTGTTGGTTGATGTTGGCTGACCTGGTCCCACACTCAGCCAGTTGAATTACCCTCAGCTCTACACCCAGCCTAGAGCTTCTATCTGCCTCTCTATCCACTTTCACCACTTTCCCAGGGCTGTCATTTTTCCAAAAAGGATTAATGCAACTTCCATTGCACAAATTTAGTGTACAAAAGGGTGCCTTGAACCTGGGTGGCTCAGTCAGTTAAGCGTCTGCCTTCGGCTCAGGTCATGATCTCAGGGTCCTGGGATCTAGCCCCCTGTTGGGACTCCCTGTTTCTCTCTCTCTCCCCCTCTGCCCCTCCTCCCTACTCTCTCTCTAAGTAAATAAAAAATCTTTAATTAAAAAAAAAAAAAAAAGAGTGCCTTACGCTGACAAAATTCTGTGAAGGCAGACTATACCCTCTCCACATTAAATCCTGAGTCCAGGCCCATAGTTTGGATTGAGGCTGTGCTAGTTTACAGGCATACAGAAACCCACTGGACTGTTCTTAATGTTCTCTTTGGCCACCAGATGTCAGTGTATGATAAAGAATGCTGTAATACCACCGTTGGTTTCAAGCTAGAAAGGCTTAAAAGGCCATTTCCCTGAGTTTAATTTGCCTGAGTAGAAAAGAGCAGAAAAATTTAAAGGCAGTCCATTGGGATTATACATGGAGAAAAGCTGAGACTCACTGGACCCTACTAACCCCTAGTTATTGACACTATGTCCTATCAGATGGGAAAATCTGTCTCCGATTTTTTTTAGAAAAGCATGTCTAAGAGTGTTTTTAAGAAGTAAAATGTGAGTTAGTAAGCACACACTAGTGAAAGCTCAATTACACATAAATAAATTAAATTAGGAAAATCCTAGATGTAGAATTTAGATTCAGATATTCAAAACATGTATCTACGTGAAGTACTAGGCTTTTAATAATCATAATGTTGGGTATATACGTGAATTAAGAGCTAGGAAAAAAAAAACAGTGCAAGTAAGTTAGATCATGCAGAAAGTAAATATTCACACATATCCCACGAACAACTGAAACTTTTTAAGCCTCAATAATTGGAATTAGAAAAATGTTTGGTCTTCGTAATTAATGCTCACTGTACAAAACATTCACTTTTGATACTTGAAAATAAAAGTACAGGCCTCAAGGACTGTTGACTCTCTTCCCTCAACTTGACTCTGAACCAGCCACTCGTCCTGTGCCTACTCCAACAATGGACTTAGGACCCTGATAACCTCTCACCTTAACTACTCCCATTGCACTTCAGCTTTGCACCTTCAGACTCTATTCTCCACCCTGCCCCCAGAGGGAACTTTACCAACACGAATTTCACCATGCATTCCCCTGCCTAGAGCACGAGCAACTTCTTAATGCCTTTAGGCTGAAGCTCAGCCCCTTGTAAGGCCTACAGCGCTCTCCAGGATCTGCCTCCAGCTTACCCACTTAGCCAAATTTCTCCTCGTTCCCTGGGTTCCAGAACGGGGTATTTTACTGAAGATTGCGTGTGCCTGAAATGGTGTTCTTCCAAACACCTTCGTTCTCCCTTGAGCACGTTAATTCCTACTCACGCACCACCTCCTCCCTGAACTCTTCTAGGATTTCACTGTCCCTAATCTTACCCGCGCACCTAACAGACACACACTCAGGTTAGGTGCATACCATATATGTGGGTGCCTACCACATCACTTACGCATCACAATGACTACAGCCGTTTACTAAGCATTTCTCCTTTATACCTTGTAGTCCTTCATTCTTTTATCTCACTTGGCACACAGTAGGCTCTTACTGATCTTAAGTATCCCATAGTTAAACCATTTTCCACAGACCTAAAGATACTATCTCAGCAACCCAAGGTCACACATTTTTAGAAATTTACAGAGCTTGGAGTAGTACCATATGCCACAATCCAAGTCCTGGGCTCTTCCCAAGGTCCTGGGCTACTTCTAAAAGGCCATTAAATGGGAACCATTTCATAGGAACATGGTGGAGATTATTAAGGAGTACTAATAGGGGCACTTGTGACTCGATCTTGGGGTTGAGTTCCAGCCCCATGTTGGGCACTGAGCTTACTTAAAAAAAAAAACCTAATACAGTATTAAAGAACAGATATAACAATTGTACAGATGTTAAGCCTTAAAAAATATTGGCATGAACTCAGGCAGAAAGTTATTGAATTTGTCGGCTCCATCTTTTTAGTACCTGAATTAGGAATCCAAAATTGCTTTCCTGAAGCTATATGGTTCTGCTTACTGGCTTTCATTTTTATGCATTTGGCCTCCTGCTTGCTAATTGCTTTAGGACATAAGTTACATCTTGCATTTTCCTCATCAGTGTGTTTACAGTATTCTGTCAGGGCTTTCTCCTCTCTTTTCTGTCCTCATTCTAATGTAATACACAGGAAACTTACCCTTTCCGTAACCTAATATGGGTGCTCCCAGATGTCTGCAGTCAGAATGACTCTGCAGAATGTCAAAAAAGGAGAGGAGATCTGGTAAATAACTATGTTGATTTCCACAGCAAAAGGGAGGGTTAGAACTGGGAAGGAACTCAACTAGATGCTCTGTGAAAATGTACTTCTCCAAGCAGGCATTCCTTCTTGCCTGTTGTTGGAGAGATCATAAAACTCCTAAGAATCCCTGAGCCAGCCAGAATTCTCGCTCGTGGCTCCTTAAGGGATGAGAGCTTCAACAGGAGCACCTAAGAATTAATCTCACTATTCAAAGGTGTAAGAGTGGTGTTTAGAGGAGGGTGTCAATTGAAAATCTCTACTTCTTAAGACGCCTGCAGCATAGATCTGAGGTCATGCATTTGGGCTTCATACCTAAGATACCTGTAAAGCACTCCAGCTCTCCACTGGGCCTCTCTTCCAACCCTGGATCCTAAATCCTAGGCCCAGGTTGTTCCTCTTGGGTGTCCAGAAACCTCCATGCCCTAGAAATGGGCTGGAGTCTTGCTATGAAATGAGTTACCACCTGAACTCCTGTTTCTTAACCAGATTCTCCAACTAGAGCTTCCAGAATACCTGTGTACACCTGAGACAAACACACCCTTGGAATAACCTTAAGGCAGTGGTCACTGTAGCGTGGAGATGCTGTCCAGGGGACAAATCTCCCCCTGCTGCAGCTGGCCTAGGTCCCCTAACCTTGTCAGATGGATGCAAAGTCTTACTACCCCTGTTGGCCTGTGTTGCAGATGCCCCAGCATGCCTAATACTCACCTTCCAACACTTCTACACTGAATACTAGATCAGTACAAGAAATACAATTAGATCAAGGAAATCTATTTAAAGAGAAAGACGCAGGGTGGGGTGGGAGAGGAAGAAAACATAAGCAACTACAGGAAGGAGGGTATGAAAAATCAGGTAGAAACAGGAAGGACAGGGGCGCCTGGGTGGCACAGCGGTTAAGCGCCTGCCTTGAGCTCAGGGCGTGATCCTGGCGTTATGGGATCGAGCCCCACATCAGGCTCTTCCGCTATGAGCCTGCTTCTTCCTCTCCCACTCCCCCTGCTTGCGTTCCCTCTCTCGCTGGCTGTCTCTATCTCTGTCGAATAAATAAATAAAATCTTAAAAAAAAAAAAAGAAAGAAACAGGAAGGACAATTTATGCAGTTGGTAAGTCATGGTGACATTTCAGCTCAATGTAGTTGAGGCCGGACTGTCCTACTCTTCAAGTACAGATGTTTAAATCTTGCAAATAATCTCGCAAGTAATACAAAGAAGAAAAGTATGGTCAGTACTATTAAGATTTGCCCCGCCCCCATTCCAAAGTTGAAGCAGTTGAGAACTAGAAAATAAGGGCACAAGGATTTAGGGGTCCTTAAAGACTCAGACACAGTGTTACGGCGGCGTGGGGGGGGGGGGCAGGAGTAGAGATTAGAGGAGAAGGCTCAAAGAGGTAAGAGCTAGTGGCAGCCAAGACATGCAAGCAAGGACTGGAATCTTCTTAAAGAACTCTGTAAGGAAAACAGTAAAATATGAGAAAATGGTAAATATACTAGCCTTATGCCTTATTTTCTTTCTAGGCTGTAGAACAGAAATACTTTTTCTACAGGCTGAGGGGATGGAACAAGTGGAGAAAGAGAAACAATGTACAAAAAAAAAAAAAAAAAAAAAAATTACTAATTAACCAAATGCCCAGGGGGCAAGTGGGAAAAGAAGTTACACATAGAAAGCTTAAAGTTAGAGGAATTTGAGATAATGTTTATTATCTAAGAGAAAACAAAAGGGAGGTTTAAGCGTCTGCCTTCAGCTCAGGTCATGATCCCAGGGTCCTGGGATTGAGTTCTGCATCTGGCTCCTTGCTCAGTAGGGAGCCTGCTTTTCCCTCTCCTGCTCACCCTGCATCTCTCTCTCTCTCTCTCTCTCTCTCTCTCCTTCCTTCCCTCCCTCTCCCCCCCCCCACACAAATAAAATCTTCAAAACAAAATTGTCAAGGGGAAATAGTTATCAATTATAAAGACTGGGTCATGAATGGTGGCAATTTCCATTTTTCTAAAGTATCTTGATCTACAAAAGAAGGTTCAAAAAACAAGATACAGTGTATGTTCTCTTTAAACAGAAATTCCATAGGAATAATTTTTAATGTTCCTCTCTCCTACTCTTAAGTTTTCTGGCAGGCAAAATTGACATTATAATAGGATTTACTTCTGAGTAGTCATTATATTTTTAAAAATTCTTTTTAGTATTCCTTGGTAGTTTCACCAGATAAAATTAACCACCTCAAGCTGCCACATTTTAAACGGAGGCTGATTTTTCCATTGATTAGCAATCATTTTCTTTTTGCTGTTTTATCATTAGAGACTCTCTTGACAGTTTCAAGTTGTTAAAAATACTGGGTTTTTTCCTTCATTCTCTTGTTTCATAAATTACTACATCAACTATTCACGTAGGCAGAAGAATAGTGCTAGAAAATAGGTCACCATGCTTGAGCCAGAATTCTAACTACCCAGATAGAAAAATCAGTTCTGTAATTTTAGATAAATTAATGTAAAAATACTAATCTTTACCTTGTTCTTAGTCAACCATCACACTTCTGCATCCTACCTCCCATAAAACTGAGTTTGGCACACTGATGACTAATATGAAATGTGTTTCAAATTCAACATTAGAGCATGCTAGCCGTGTGGACGACGAAATTGTGTACTTCAACAGTTCCTTTCACTTCAGGATCTCAAACATACTTTACTTTTTAAAATCTCCATCACATTGACAAGCCATTAAACCAAGCATCGGGAAGGGATATTGCCAGAAAAATAAGCCACAGGAAATTTGAATGAGTTTCTCACCCAGTGTGGTATCGATTTGTTTAATATCTGAGAATAGCACTTAGGATTCAAGACAGATGTCTGAATTCTAAACCAATTTCAAGTCAATATACCCGGGGAATAAAAAAAATAATAATACCAAAGTTTTCATTATGCAACCACAGAACAGAAATGTATAATTCTGTTACAAAGAGAAGAACATTATTTTTTAGTGAGAGAATTTCAGGTATCATTAAGCACTATATAGGTTTGTTGGTGTCAGGTGATAGAAAATCTACAATTGGTTAATTACCTTGTATCTTGTCATATTCAGTAATACTTTATTAGCATTACTATGTTCGAGAAAGTACAGAAATTTCGTTAACTAGATTTTTAGGGAATCACACCAAATGCAATTACTATCTATAAATTATCAATTTACATGGCTCCACTCGTTGATTTTTGTCAACCTCTGAGAAATAAAATTTTAAACATTAATGTTTTATGCAATTTGCATAGCTTGAGAACCTGTATACATTTAATAATGAAATATTACTTAATACTGTTAGCTAATATATAATTAGTTAATATGCTTAATGTAAGAAAGATTAAGTTAATAAAGTATAGTGAGAAGTTAATATGCCAGGTTCCATATAAAAAAAGTTATATTCATGTATTAACTTCCCAAAGACATACTGGTCCAGCACATTGCTACAGTTAAAAAAAAACAAAAACAAAAACAAAAATACCAGTTGAAAGTTTCATATATGTCAACATACTTTGTTAATAGATTTTCCCCACATGCCCTCAAGTTTTAGGAGTCCAAAGCCTTTTGTATTACTACAATGATGCCTCAATTGTTAAATTCATTTTGAGCAAAAGCTCCTTTCAATGAAAAGGTTCTGGATACGAAGAGATAGGGAAGCTATCACACTCCGGCAGAAGGTGGCAGCAGCTGCAGGGTCTGACTATCTTTCACGGGAGTTCTCTGTATGCTATGCTTCTACTCTACTACTAGGTCCTTACAGGTTTTATTTACTTTTGATTATAAAATAGGATTATAAAAATGCAGTTGTGTCAAAATCTGACTAAATAATCCACCTATTAATGAATTTTTAAAAGTACCATTTCATAAAGTAATTCTGTATTTGAGACTGTTTTGCAATTTTCTATTCTGTTTAACTGATTAGGCATTTTGTGGTCTAATGCACACTTTTAAAATTAATGTAGCGTTATAATGTTTTAATATCTGAGTACATCACCTGCTCATTTTCATTTCTTTAAAATGTGAGCTTCTTCACTCTTATTCCAGAAAGAAACTTTTATCATCACTCTGTCAAGTTGCAAAGGAACTCAAAATTTTTATCGGAATTGTCTGAACTTAGTAAAAATTAACAGTCAATAGTTTTCCTATCCAGGATCATGACCTCATTTACCAAAAAGTCCAACTTTGTTGTACAACCTAAGCACAAAACAAACTAAAAACCAAAAGTACAAAAAGTAGCGCTCAGTGATTTTTTAATTTCTTTTGGTCCTCCACATCTGTATCATGATTATTTCTATCATTTATAAGAAAATAAAGAATAAAATAAAGTCAACAAATTATTGTTTATGCTTGTCAACAGGATCTGTTTTTCCATTATTCTACACCTTTGCACCTGGGAAATCTATTGACTTCTGTTATGTGTATTTTAGACTGATAATCCATTGGAACTAACAGAGTTCAGTAAGGTTTTCAGTTGCCTCCTGAAACTTTGTGAATTATGTATGAAACCCCAATTTCTGTGGTATATTTAATCCTTACAAGAAAAAAAAAAAAAACTAGGAAACAGTATATAGTCTAAGCTATGGATATTTTGACTAACAAAAAAATAAAAGAGGAGAGACCCCTGTGAAAACTGCAAACGGCTATCTGAAGTGTTATAATTATTCCTCCATTGTATCTCACAGCTTAATGTCTTTAGCAATCACTGCTTTGTTCCTAATCCTCTTTCCCAGCCGGTCATTCCCTGCCAAAAATTCATGTCAGCAGATCCAAAAGCAAGCTCATCATCTTTCTCCACAGCTGTTAAGTAACCTATTTTTCTTTTATGAATTCCTATAATACTGTGTTTTATCACTTAAAAGGTTTTTAATACATTCTACTTCTCCCATCTCCCTACAGGAAAATAGAACCCTTGAAAACAGATACAGATAATTTTAAATCTTGGTAGCTCTCCAACACATGCAGGCTCTCACACTGAACACAGGATGAACTCCGATGAATTCCAGTTTCCCCTAGTTGCGCCCATATCCTGACCCAAGGGAAGTGAGGGCTGTCATCCTGGGGGCCTTGATTACATGCAACCCTCTCATTCACTTTGATGCCATCCTCCCATTGCTTCCCTCATTGGGACACACCCCCAGAAATAGCAGGTGCAGAAGATAGGTCATTCATGGGTACGACACAGGTGCTACCCAGAGGAGACGATTCAAGGAAGACAAGGATCCCTTGTGGGGCCCGAGGGTAACAGAGTTTGTCACTGATTTAAAATGAAGACATGGAAGGCAGTTCTCCACCTGGGCATGACACAGAGGCAATAAATACCTATACTGCCTATGACATTTGCCCCTTTAAAAATAAAGAATCACCCAAATGAACTGTCCCTAAAATAGCCAGTAGGATAGGAAACTAACAGTTAACAGGGTTTCTGCTTGCATTAGATCAGGTCCTCTTAAACATCATTATTAGATCCTTTAGATAGAGGAAACCTGGGCTCTGCCACTATGCTGGATTCTTAACAACGCACACAGTGTGTGGTTTACCTTACTATCACAAGCCTCCAAGAGGGGTAAATCCAGGTATACTATGCGGCTCTTCATCCCCCAATCACTTCTCTCAGTGGAAGTGTATAACCCTCTGTGTGCATCACTGAGATACTTACATCAAACTCATTCAGAGCTGCCGCCAGCTCGCCGATGCCTGTGTGGCCTTTGGCTTCATCGGTGGGCGAGGTAGCTTGAGCAGCATTGGAGATGCCAGCAATGGCCTCCTGGACTTGTTTAAACACATAGTCTCGGTTGGCTCTTGTGGCAGCAACATCCGGGTGGCGGAGAAACGCTTGGGAGGCTGTGTACAGCATTGTGGCGTTCTTCTTCAGAGCCCCTCGGGCAGCTGCCATCTCATCCCGACAGTGAGGGTCCTTCAACTCCTGTGTACACGAAACAGGAAATGTGGCACATCCACGAAGTTTGCCACAGAAGCATTTGTTCTAGAACTTAGAGTCACAAACTCAATGTTATAAACTGAATTTTAGAAACCATCTATTCTCCCTTGTGCTCACTCTAGCTGCCAGGACTTTGCACGTAATGTTCTTTCTGTATGACATACCTGAGCACTCCTCCTCCATCCACCCTTTCACCCGACATGGCCGATCCTTCTGGAACATACTCCATCCTGCTCTCTAAGCTATGCCCCCTTCTATCTGCTCCCACAAGCCCCATCCCTGCCTATCAACACTTATTAAACTTTATTTACTACAATGTGTTTCCCTCATGTGTTTTGTCTAGTGAGAGCATAAAGCCTTGTCTATTTGTTTAGTGGCTCTTTACTCATTAGCAGTGTTTGGCCCATAAGAGGCACTCAAATATTGCTGGGAAAAATGTAAAAACCAAGCTACTGACAGTCAGTAGCTTGCATGGATCAGAGTTCGTTAGCAGCAGGTGGAAACCCCAAACTTCAGTCTTCTGATAACGGTTGCCTCCACATTTAATTACAATTACAGACATGGGCAATCAGCCTCTTCTGATTTTTGCTCAGTCCATCACTGCCACTGCATTTCTGGAATAGGTTTTTTTTTTTTTTTTTTTTTTTGAAGCTACCTTTAATGGCAGCTCAATCATTGTGTTTAGGGAATAAAAATAGATCAAAGATGATTTGCCTTCCTAGTTTGGGCTGTCAAAATACCACCACTGGGGAGTCTCTTGATCTTCAGCTTTAAAGAGTATTAAGAAAATGTTCACATCATTTACAGAAATGTTAAAAGCAGTGCTGCTGAGACCATGTAGGGTTGACAGCTGAGGATCTCAGAGAGATTTTTTTTTTTTTTTCCAGCTTCAAAACATCATTAAAGGTTACTTGAACCACTTGGGTTCAATTTCTATTTGTTCATTTGGTATGTCATATATAAATGACTTGGTAACAATGACATCTTCTCTTTTATTGGTCAAAATAATTCTGAGACAAGCACATATTTTATCTAGGACTGCCAAGACAAATTGACAGTAAGTGATAATTAACTGAACCATTTATCCTCTTTTGCTTATGTACTGATAAATTTATGCCCGCAAACAGGATTTCTAACATGGGGTTATTTTTAGCCCTCAACATGAACACAAATAAGTAACCAACACCGAGTATATTCTCTATGCCAGGCAATAATCTAGGCATTGAAAGGAGAAGGTTTCTCCTGACTAGTCATGAAGGGCCTTTTTAACTTTTGGAACATAGTCCAGAAATTGTGTATTACTTTATACTAATAAAAGAAAAATCTAAATGTGGAAGTGAGAGATGGAGGAGGGATTCTCTCCATAAAAATATTTGAGGAAACATTCTTTAATTACATTTTAAAAACCCTGCAAACAATCTAAATGTTGAATTACCAATTGGGTAAGTAAATGACTAAAGCATTTGATAGACTATGTGGATATTATAATTAGTTGTCAACAAGCAACATGGATAATAGTTACAAGATAAATGAAAAAGCAGAGCACAATATGCATACTTGTATGCAAAGTAGGATTATAAATATGTTAAAATATGAAGAAAAATAACTGAAAGGCAATTTACCAAAATTGCACCATTTTTTTCTTGGATGGTAAGGTGTTATGTGTGTGTTTTTCCTTCTTCCCATTCTACTTTTTTTCTAAATTTTCTTGGAAGAGTCTGGCAGTTAGTTAAAAACAAGATATTAATGAAATAAATGATATGTATGAGTATTCTCATAAATATCTCCTATACTCCTATCGATTTTTATATCCAACTATATATACCAATGACTGGTGTTTTCATCTGCAATCCACATCACTCTTCTATTTGATATTTTTACATGAAGAGCTCACAAGCAACTCAAAAATCAATGTATCTAAATATGAAATCTTAGTTTCTATACCCAACTGACTCAGTCTTCTCCATCTCTATAAACTTACCACTATCTACCCATTTGCTCAAACCAGAACCTTAGAACTCAACTGGTTGTTGTCACTCCCTAACCTGACACATCCAATTTAACATCAGGTCTTCAGAGCTCTATTTTTCAAAATAAACTTTGATTCTTTGTAATCTTCTCTATTTCTACCACTACCAACTCATCAAGACCATATCTCACCTAGACATCAGCCCCTCGCAAGAAGAGCTTGTCCCTCCCACTCCACTCCCTTTTGTTCAACATGTCAAAAATACTAAAATGTAAATTTGAGACCCTGATACCAAATTCTGAACTATTCAAATACTCCCCACCCACTTACAATAAAATCCAAAAATGTTCCAAGACTCTGAATGCCCTGGCCCCTACATTTCTTATCAACTGCCCCCTTTGGCTCACTACGATCAAGATTCAATGTCTTTTTTTCTTTCTTTTCTTTTTCTTTTCAGTTGTTTAAATAAACTAGGTAGCTTTTCGGTCTCACATTTGTTCTTCAGAGTAACTTCACTCCTACCCATCTTACATTTTGGACGATTACACAAAATCCCAGTTGAATTTTGCTAATAACAAAATATTTAAATATCATCATGTGATCTAAAATCACATGTGTGTGCCTCTCACACAAAGAATACTGTAAACATTTTAGGGGAAGAAACTAGATCTTGACCAAGTTTATAATACCAGCGTTCCTTCAGCGTGGCACAGATGAACACTCCACACATGTCTGTTGAATGAACTTCTTTGTTGGTCATAGACAATCTTAAGACACTAGGAATTGCCCCAAATGTTGAATTCTAGGAACAGTCAAGAGGATAGGTGGAAAGGATTTTAACAGACCCCCTCCACATTTAGAGAGGTTGTTCTAGGGAAACCCCTGGAGAACAAAATTCTAACAGTACTTAATGAGTAGACCTGGCTAAAATTGGGGGTGCTGTCTCTAGACAAAGGAAGACACAAGATCCCCTGTGAGCCACCTTCATCAAAGTGACCCCCTCATCTGTGTTATCCCATACTCTACCCCTTTATCTCTCTGCCTTTCCTTGACCATCTTTGCATCATCTTCCTGTCTTTCATAAAGGTTTCACTCAACACGCTGCACATTTTGGCTCTGCATATGCATGGTGGTGTCTTTAGGGCTAGGAAATAAAAAGTGAGGGCAAGTAAAGGGGTGGTGTCCAGACAGCATCCACAGCACCACACCAAAGTTTGATATTTTAACCGGGAGCTTTCCCTACAGTGGAAAAAAAGGTTAGAATAGTTCCCCCCAGTCAAGCAGGAGGCCTGTGACCTACTCTAGGTAGACAGGGGCCAGAGAGTACCCTGGGGCCCACAGTGGTATGAAAACTGCCCACGTAGGAGGCAGCCTTTGTTGATCACAGGTTTTGACGGCATTTGTTACTTTGATCACCAGCAGATGAGGCTGATCTGTTGTTCAGGCCTATCAAGCTGGAAGGTTACTTAAACGCACAATTTCTCCCCTAGCATTTCCAGAACTTCTCCCACCTGTTGTCTTCTTGCTGCTACGTAGTTAAGTTTCACCATTTCTTTCCCAAACTCTTTAAAGCGATTTGCAAGATCTTGCTCATTTGTGGCATTTTTCACAGCTTCCAAGGCCTCTTCAACCTGAGGTAATAAGAAACAACATTCATAAATGGATAGAATGGACATATTAAACATGTTAGCAATGGTAATTTGTAAAAAAAAAAAAAACACAAAACAAAAATAATTAACCAAATATAAAAAAAATACTCCTAAAACACATTTATAATCAGAATATTTGTTCACAGTACACAGAATATTTTGTATCTGAGAGATAACTGCAGAACTCTCGGAGCATTAGAACTATACTGACTGTATTTTACTGGGTTATGATTCTGATAAGAAATACAGACATCAGGGATACCTAGGGGCTCAGTTAAGTGTCTGCTTTCGGCGCAGGTCATGATCTCAGGGTCCTGGGATGGAGCCCCATGTAAGGCTCCCTGCTCAGTGGGGAGTCTGCTTCTCCCTCTGCCTGCTGTTCCCCCTGCTTGTGCTCTGGCGCTCTCTCACAAATAAAAAAAACCTTAAAAAAAAAAAAAAAAAGGAATACAGACTTCCAACTTCAAGTAGAAACATACAGGAAAATAGATCTAAGAAGAAAATATGGAATTTGAAAATGAATTCTAGAAATCTTCAGAGGAGAAGTGCATTAACAAAAACTGAAGGAACTCCTGGAAGTTTGAGCACACTTGAATCTGCAACCACGCTTCTTATCAACACCTCTAAAGCCGGAACTAAACGGACTGTAATCACTGTAAGCCGAGTCTACACCTTGCCAACCACTAGAAAGAGGAGCTATTGAGTCTGGACAAGCAAGCACATTTGAAGTTTTGTTGCAGCTGAAGGTGGCATCAGCTGGGGTAGAATGGGGGTGGGCAGAAGGACATCAAACACCTTCCTAATGATGTGCCCTGATTCCAAATTGCTGCCACCTGCGTCACGGAATTTTTGCAGGGTGACCCTGGACTTGAATTATGAATTTCACTAAGAACTCCTTTATAAATGATCTGAAGATTTGAAAGATACTGAAGCCTCCTCTCCAGAATGATTTTAACTTTAGTATGGTGTGAAGATTTCCACAACTGGTCACACCTCAAGACTATAACATCTGTGGCCTCGATTAAAATTATTATGAAGTAACCCAATACATCATTGTCAGTTACATCGCATCATTGTAGGAACATTTTTATCAGAGGAAATAACCAGGAATAAAATGCTGAGTGAATAAAGCACAAGACAGATATGTGTTTGCAAAATCAAATTTCTTCCGTATAAAAAGGGAGCCTAGTAGAGAGGCCTTCACTAGTACAGGCTATTGATAGAATAGAAAAAGAACAGGCAGCTCACAAATGTGAAAAGCAGAAAACGCAGGGCGTACTGCAGAATTCTGATTAGCTCTTGTAGTCTGAAGCAAATCAAAAGACAACATATGGGGAGTTCACTTGGACAATGCAGAAATACGGAGGACCACTGAAATGGCGAGAAAAAGCCAGAGATGAACGCAGTGCTGGGCTGTGGAGATATACCTTTGTTTAAGCTTGACACAATCACTAATTCAATATCCTTATCAAATTTCACCGAGTGGAGGAAGAGAATAGTGTATATAAACCAGTGATAATAGGTATCATCAAACCTTTTACTCCATAGATATGATAATGTCATTCAATTTACTAAATAAGCTAACCCATTCTATTAAGGAAAGAGTTGTTGCAAGCAAGGGTAATTATTTAGAATGGTCATAATCCAGACTCCTCATAAAATTAAGTTTCCATTCACATCTTCTATGGAAATTCTCAATCTCTTCTTCCTAATTATAAAAATATAAAATGATAATTTAAATTCTCAATGTTGGTCTTTTCCAATTCCTAGCCAGGCTCTAATAATGTTCAAGGGAAAGCAACAAGTATCATTGAAGAAAAGAACTGTTTTAAGGTGTTTTTGTTTTTTTTTTAAGACTTGAATCAAGTTATGTTTTATGATATGGAATGGGCCACATAAAGCATTTTCATAGTTTAATTAGAATCTCATACCTCAAACCTTTAAAACAACAAATCAGTGATGTCTCACTTTCTAATAGATTTGTAATTATCTTAACATGGCCATCAACAGCATCACTGAAAGGACAGCTCTTGGCAGTTAATTTATTCCTGCTGCTTATTTGAGCTGTAAATCTTTCCTGAGGACATAAAAACTGGTTCCAGGGAAGAGCAAAATAATTATCTTGGAGGGAGCTAAATCTTGGATTTGTTTTCTAATATATATATAAAACAGCCTTCTTACCGATTATTAATCAGACCAATTTGGAGTAATTATCTTGTTGTGTTACACCTAACATTTTGTCATTGGTTTTCTCTGAAGAATCCAGATACTGGTTTGAATTAGGTTTCTAATTCAATCAAGTTTTTTCAAAAAGAAACACCAATGATGGGGTCTATCTGTATAAAGGTAGACTTAGCCTACTTAGAGCTTTAATAAAGAAGGCTCAGAGAGGTCACTTAGGGGAAAGTTCTCACATAGAAACATGGTTCAGAATCAGTCCAAGGTCCCCAAAAAATGGAAGAAATGGGGACTAAAGTTGCGGGGGGTGTTGGGGGGAGACAAATGGAGGGATTGAAGGGACATGAAAGGAGAAAATAAAAGGAGAAAGGGAGTAACCAGGCACTTTTGAGAAGTCAAAATGAATATAAAAATCAAATTTTTATTTTTGAACAGAGCCAAGAATATTTCCTTTCTGGGTGTCTGGGTTAAAAGAAGTGGACTCCCTGGAAGCCAAACAAACACCTTAAAAGGCAGTTCTTATACAGAAGAGCCTGGGACACTTTTTCCAAAAACTTTCTCTACCTCCTTGTGCACCCCAGTGTCAGAAATAAGTCAGTATGTGAGGAGCTGCAGGTCAGGCTGCTCTGTGTTTGAACCCCAGCGAGGTCATTTGTCTGCCTTGTGATCCAGGTAAGCCACTTAACCTTTTGGACCCTCACTGTCTTCATTAATAAAATGAAGGTAATAATGTCTACATCTTACACAAGGTTGTTTTAAGAATTATAGGAGATACGCTATAAAAATGGAAAATATAAAGATGGCCAACTAAGTCCAATTACAAAATAAATCTAAATGGGCTAAATGCTCTAATTAGGATACCGACTCTCAGATGGAACTTTTAAAAACAGACCCATATGTTACCAAGAGATCATTTAAATAAGATACAAAAAGTTGAAAATAAAACCTCTCACACTAATGAATTCTAAAGGTATCTGCAATAAGTTCTAAATATATAAAACACCACTACCAACACAAAAAACGAGAACTTGACTAAAGTATATAATAGAAATGGAAGCCAAAGACTTCCTCTCTTTTCTGAAACAAATCAGGCATACTGGATATGAAGTAAAGAAAAGAAAAAGAAATACAAAACAACAAATAGAGTACCTGGCAAAAATTAGGAGCTCCTTAAACAGAGATACTGACCTGATGCATAGAGTTTAGCTAAGGGAAAAATATTTTCCCAAGTAAGTTCAAAGAGGAAAGGCTTCATCTTACTCCGGGAATGTCTGCAGACCGGGCACTTGGGAAGAGGGGAAGCAATGCAGTGAAGACAACACAGCAGCTGCTGGTAAGGGCTCTGAGGAGCGTGGTACTCCCGGGGAAGAGTTATGGGGGCGGGGGAGGGGGTGGAGCATGGGAGCCTCAGTGTCCCGGATTGGGAAGTTGTTTTCAATGAGCTGATAAAGGGAGCCCTGAGGGGCAGCTGCCATAGATTGCCTCGTTGTAAACTCCCGGGCAATCCTGGACAAGGCAGCCAGCTGATCTCCTCCCACAGTAGGCTGGGCTTAGGAACACCAAAGGGAGAACACTTTGCTCAACCACATACTCCTGTCCTTAATATTGGTAGCTTGTGCTTGGGTATAGCTGAAAAGACTCAAACACAGGAGGGAAAAGATGGAGGAGGAGTAGGGGGTCCCCTTTTTCAGCTGGTCCCCTGAGTCGAGCTGGATATGTACCAGACCATCCTGAAAACCCATGGAATAAGCCTGAGACGCAGGAAGATACATTTGGATCTCTACAAATGAACATCTCCAGCGCTAAGTATTGAGGTACGAAGCGGGGAGCCATGAAACCGCGCACAGATATCAGAAGATAAACGGAAGGGGGGAGGGAGCCGCCGCGCTCAGGCGCCAGGAAGCAGTAGCCACCTGCACTGGGGAGCGGCTGGACTCCCGGACCGGCACCCGCGAGAGAGTGGACTGAGACCGGGAGCCCAGGAACGCAGGCAACCAGACTGAAAACCAGAGCTCCAGAGCGCACACCAGAACTAGACTGAAACCGAGAGCTCGGGAGCATGCGCGCGACCTGACTGAAAACCAGCACTCCGGAGCACGTGAACCACACTGAAACAGAGAGCTCAGGAGTGCACGGGAACCGGGGGCGGCTGGCAGTGTTAGGAACACAAAGGACAGAGACATGCGGGCCCTGGAAGTGAGGGCTGGGACACCGGCTGTACGGTGCACAACCCCAGACGCTGCAGGGTTTTTAGCAGCACCAACAGAAACAGAGTTAAAGAGGCCAAGAGAGCTCAGTGGAGAGCGGACTGCGATCTCTCTGTTCTGAGACAGAGGCTAGGATTAGGCCACTGCTGCTCTCTCAGAAGAGCCACAGAAAACCTCCAGGGAAAGCCGCTAGAGAACAAAAGCCCGGAAATATCAGCTCACATTGTGCCCATCCCCATCCCCCCTCCCAGGGGACAGGGAGACTCTACCCAAACAGCTTTGCCTGAATATCAGTGAGGCAGGCCCCTCCCCCAGAAGGCAGGCTAAAAAATCAAGAAGCTTACATCCCTAAGGTCCCTATAAAACAAGTGCACACTGCCTGGATCTTGGTCAATAATTTGGGCTCTGGGCAACCCTGCAACTTCTCCTCATCAGAATGACCAGAAGGAGAAATACCCCCCAGCAATGAAAAAATAATGAGTCTGTGGCCTCTGCCACAGAACTGATGGATATGGATATAACCAAATTATCAGAAATGGAGTTCAGAGTAACAATGGTCAAGATGATGTGTAGACTTGAAAAAAATATTAATGAAATATTAACGAGAATATAGAATCTCTAAAGGCGGAAATGAGAGTGAATCTGGGAGAAATTAAAAATGCTATGAATCGAATGCAGGCAAAACTAGATGCTCTGACGGCCAGGGTGAATGAGGCAGAAGAACAAATTAGTGAATTGAAGGATGGGATGGTAGAAGACAACGTTGAAACAGAAACTTGGCTCAAAAAAATCCAATCTCAAGAATGTAGATTACGGGAGATTACTGACTCAATGAAACGTTCCAATGTCAGAATCATCGGCATCCCCGAGGGGGTGGAGAAAGAGAGAGGTCTAGAAGAGATATTTGAACAAATTGTAGCTGAAAACTTCCCTTATCTAGCAAAGGAAACAAGCATTCATGTCCAAGAGGCAGAGAGGACCCCTCCCAAGGTCAACCACATCATGTCTTACTGCAATTCGCAAATATTAGATCCAAGGATACAGTATTGAAAGTGGCCAGGGCAAAGAAATTTCTCACATACAGAGGCAAAAATATCAGAATAACGTCAGACCTGGAATGAGAGGAAGGGTTGGCAGGATATTTTTAAGGCTCTATCCAAGAAAAACATGCAGCCAAGGATCCTTTATCCAAGAAGGCTGTCATTCAGAATTGATGGAAAGATAAGGACCTTCCAGGATTGGCAGAAACTGACCAAATTCATAACCACGAAACCAGCCCTACAGGAGATATTAAGGGGGGGTTCTATAAAAGTAAAAAGGCCCCAAGAGTGATACAGAACAGAAATTTACAATCTATACAAAGACTTTACAGGCAACATGACATCATTAAAATCATATCTCTCAATAATCACTCTCAATGTGAATGGCCTAAATACTCCCACAAAACATCACAGGGTTGCAGATTGGATAAAAAGACATGACCCATCCATTTGCTGTCTACAAGAGACTCATCTTGAACCTAAAGATACATCCAGACTGAAAGTGAAGGGATGGAAAATCATTTTTCATGCCAATGGACCTCAAAAGAAAGCTGGGGTAGAAAGTCTCATATCAGACTGATTAGATTTTAAACTAACAACTGTAGTTAGAGATACAGAAGGACACTATATTATTCTGAAAGGATGTATCCAACAAGTGGATATGACAATTATAAATATCTATGCCCCCAACAGGGAAGCAGCAAGATACACAAGCCAACTCTTAACCAGAATAAAGAGGCATATAGATTAAAATACGTTAATAGTAGGGGACCTCAACACTCCACTATCAGCAATAGACAGATCACCT